>NC_056747.1:619464214-619526714 GCF_019279795.1 Protopterus annectens | reverse complement strand
GCATGGTAGCAGAGACCTTTCAGAATTTTGGATAATTTGAAGTACTCATCTCATGAGATCAGACTTGTTTGTTGCAGTAGTACATCAGCTGTGTGTTATGTAATGCTTTCACTACAATATTTCACTGTTTAATTTTTGTCATGAAGTCCCATATCAATGAGATTAGAAGTATGTTATCTACTGCAGTACATCATTAAATTGAACTGTTCAGAGACGGAGTTGAACATTTCATGATAAAACTTCAATAATTTCAGTGCATCCTCCTACCTTTCAGGTGCAGTTGCTCCCTCAGCTAAGTATTGTCTTACTCTCATTTAGGTTTAGTTAGTGTGAACAATTTTCCTCTTAACATCTGTAAATTTTTCATTTATAGTTTGTTTTAGATAGTCTGACAAACCCTTCTGAATTATTTCATTTTCTACATTACTGCATAACTATAACACATGATGGGTTATCCCTTCATTGTCAGCACTAGTATTTAGTTGTGACAGTAATGATTCTGCCTGTAAATAGATTTGGTGCCCAAATACACATACCCCAAAACAAGCATTTGGTATATCAGCACACATGCCATTTATCTCTTTTTGATCAACAGTCACACAGGCACCATGTGGGTGTTAATGACCTGAGACATACGTCCTTGACTATATGAAGCAAGACATGATCAAGCTCACAGATTATGTGTCTCAGTCAGGTATGTGCCTAGTATTGAACAGCATACTACCTTCTCCAAATATGATGCCAGCTTACCAACAGAAAACAATTGATTTTCACAACTGCCTTGGCTTCTGGTGTCAGTTCAAGGCGGTACAATATTTGATGGCCAGGGAAAACATGGTTGACTGACCACGCTGCTTTGACAAGGATGGTCTGCACTTATCCCCTCTAGGCTTTCAGATATAGGCCAAGAACTTTTCCACCCCCAGAATGCCTTTTTAGGCAATGCCAAACTGATAAACCTACCAACTTAGCTGAACCTATCAGGGAAAAGCTCTAGGTGGTACTGTTTAATTCTCAGGCAAAGGACAAGCAGAAGCACAAAGCTTTCTACAGTTATATCCATAACCTAAGGGGAACTACAAAACAATGTGCTGAACTTAGTGTAAATGCATCACCCACACTGAACTGGAGGCTATTGCCAACCTTTTGGCTGACAGCTTCAGTTCAAATTTTCTCCCTCCACTCCCTGCAATAGTCCAAAGGAAATACTTCATTCCACGATCCCCCCAACCATTACTAGGGAACAGGTCATCAATGTACTGTATTAGGCCAGAAACACTGCCTCAATGAACCCCAATAACATCTCAGGATGTTTAATAAATAGCATTAAGCAGGACCTCTCTGGTCCACTTGAATCACTTTTTAGCTGGAGCCTTCAGTCAGGTTTTGTACCCAAGAAATGGAAGATGGCTACAGTTATTCTCCTGCACAAAGGAGGTTGAAGCACTGATCTAGGTAACTACAGACCAATAAGTATTACCAGCCTCATATTTAAGGCCATGGAAAGAATCATCATGAACATAATAAATGAGGACATAGGCAACCTGCCAACACTTGACCCATCACAGTTCATTTTTTGTTAAAGGAAGGTCATGGCTATTAAACCTTGTGGAGTTCTTTGAGAGGGTCATCAAAGCATTGGATGAAGGTAAGACTGTGCACACAGCTTACCTCAAACTGGCCAAGGCTTTTGATACAATACCCCACTCAGGCATTATAGACAAGCTCACAAATTTAGGTATAAACCCTTTTATGACCCAGTGGATAGCCAACTGACTCACTGATAGGACCCAAAAGGTCAAAATAAGTGAAGCCACCTTTACCAAGAGACCAGTCACTAGCAGATTCACCCAGAACTTGGTACTGCGCTTATTTCTTTTTGACATTTATTTCTCTGAAATGAAAGCAAATGTTGAAGGTCTATGGCTGACTAAATTTGCAGATGATTGTAAGTTGGGGTTATCATTAACTCCCCTGCAGACCTAGTATTCATCAAGAAGGTCTGTCTCTGACTAACAAATGGTGCCAAAGCCTTGGTCTTAAACTCAATGCTAAAAAATGCATAATTGCACCCATTGGGAAGTCAGCCATCACAGCTAATTACCATGTTGATAATACACCCCTAAGAGTCAACCCATTAGTCAGGGATCTGGATACACACATAGACAGCAGCCTAACTTTTGACCACCACATGCTGCGCAACTTAAAAGTAAGGGCATAGCATCTAGGTCCAAAGAGGTCATTATTCCACTGTACTCCACCCTTATCAGATCAGTCATAGAGTACAATGCTACCTTTTGTATGTACCTGACCAGGCATATGCAGCAACTACAACAACCTCAAAGGTTCCTTACCAAAAATATACGAGGCATAACAAACCTGCCTTATGCAGAATGCCTTAAAGCCCCTTCCCTCTACTCAGTCTCTTATAGATTGCTGAGGGGCAATGTATGCCTGGCTTAAAAGGCAACTGCAATCACCGTACTTCTAAATCTCTTACATATTCGTAAGTCAAACAGAACATGCTGGAGAGACAGATATGTTTCCCAAAGGCTGCCGCTCTTATGGAATAGGCTTCCCATCCATGGGAAGCTGAGTTTGTTTAAGTGCAACCTAGATCAATGGATGGGGAATAGGAAATTTACACTGGGCCTGGCACCCATGTCCCTTGTGGACAGACATATCTTATAAATGCCTGGCCCCAAATCTCCTATTTGGAAAAAGGACATCATTATTCTTTTGGGAAAACTTAGCTAGGCTTAGAAAAACCTCCTGGGTTATTAGCCTAGTAACAACCTGTGGGTTTATGAATTTATATCCTTTTTGCAGCATTTTGATGCAGTGTTTATAACTTGAAAGATGGCTTTAAGTATGCCCATATAGCTAAGCTTGCATGCAAACTATCATGTTTCTCTGTTGCTGCCATGGCAGTTTACAGTGTAAATGCTTGCTGTCTGTCTCCTGGATGTCTGCATGAGCTTTTTGTCAAGTTCTAAACATTACAACTGACATTTGAACCCAACAGTATTACATGGTGCCAAACACAATCATAACATTTACCTCAAAATTTAACACTCAATTTTTAAAAATTTACCTTCATTTCCATTGAGGGTAACATGGTAAAACAGGGGTAATCTCTACTTTGTTTGAAATTAGAAGAAAAATACATAATGTTACTGCTAGGCTATATGATTGTTTCATTGTTCAAGTACCTGTACCCTATGACTCAAAAAAGCAGGAATTTCAGCCAAATGACTTTGGAGAAGTGGTGGCAAAATGGGCATTGCTACACAGAAGGACAGCGGTTTTGGAAAATGAATTCTGCAACCCAATGAAACACTGCACTGAATTATTGTCCAGATGAAAAAGCTATTATTCTTTTGTTCACTTTTAAAAACTCCAGTACTACACATAATGTTAACCAGAAGGCCATGAAGCCATACCGTTAATTAAAAACTACTTGAATCTTTCAGCTCTTGTTATCTTCTGTCACGAACGGCCTGACTAGTCATCATGCCATCTGTCCTGCCATTCACTCCACCAGCATTATTGGAACTCCAGCAGTCCAAAAGAAAACTTGATGAAATGGTTGCAGAGATTTCTTTATTGTATCATTTCAGGTGTAGCTAAAATAAACAAAAAACAAAACTCAGGCTTAGAAACCCAAGTAGTAACTTTTTATTTTGCATTTCTAAGCCTAAGTTTTGTTTTTTGTTTTCTGAGTTACTATACTTAATGCTAAGTTTATTGCAATTTATGGTCCATTTGTTTGCTGTAGCTGAAATAAACCAAAGCTGTGCAGGATGCAACTTTCCTTCACCTGGCTGGAGATAATTCTATTGAGGTATTTAATACATTTAATCTTACTACAGAACAACTTCTCAGGTTCGATCCTTGGCTGGGGTGCCTTCTTTGCTGAGTATGCATGTCCTCTGTGTGGTTGCATGGGTTTCCTCCCACATCCCAAAGACATGCTGTAGGTGGATTGGATACTCTAAATTGGCCCTAGGCGTGAGTGCGTGCATGTGTGTACCTTCCTTGGAAGGTTGGGCGCCAGGCTGGCAACATGACACCGTAAAACTCCACTGCCAATCATGAGCGGACAGGTGATCCGCTGTGGTGAACCCTAACCAGGAAAAGCCGAAAGAAGAAAAAGAAGAATCTTACTACAGAACAACAGACTGCTCTGGCTGTCATTAAAGACAAGTTCAAGCAATATTGTGAGCCTAAAAAGAACTTTTCATTTATCTGCTGTTTTTTTTTTTTTTTTTTTGGAAATCAAGGTTTTTCAATGCATAAGTTACTGACTTAAGGCAAAGAGCCAAAGACAGCACAGTTGTTGTGCTGCACGATTCATTGCTGAAGAAATGAATGACTTTCACATTCTGAATTAACTTTGGACAAAGCTGTAAATGTGTGTATTGCAGCAGAACTAAGTTGCATGCAAATGAAAGAGCTTGCTGGGAATTCAGATGTGAGAAAATTTAAAATGAAGCTACAGTATTGGTACTGGGCACAATTACAATGTCAGAGAAAATTGTAATGTAAAGTGCTTCAGTCTAGCAAAAAAAAAACACTGCTTTGCATGAGTCTGATGAGGTACCTAAATCTGAAAAATGTCCACTTCAGGAACCACCAATTTCTTCAAGGTGTGGTTATCAACAAGGAGCCCTGTGCTATGCTTAATTGCTTAAAATGGAGTACAGGAATTATGAGCTACCTAACCATTTTTTTCGGTGTACAAGTTTACAGAAAAGAAAAAAAAAAGAAAATTTTTTGTAAGTTATACAAATAAAACTAAGCGTGCAGTCAGTGACTTTCTACTGGTGATGATCTGTTTATAAATGCAGTTGATATTTTTTATGCTTTGTTGACTGGGTTAGTCAAACTAGGTTAGTGGCCTCTTTTTAGTGGACATCTGAGGTGGTATTTATACTATGAATAGCAATGTGGCCCAGGTATCAGGGAACAACTTCTACTCTTTTCAGTTGGTGCCATGGGGTCTTTTTACATCAAACTGAGATAGCATTAGGTATTGCTAAGTGAAACACCTAGAACATGATACATGGCATTAGGTCAAGAAGTTCTTGCTACATGCTACAGTTGTTTAGTACTATGGATTTCGTGTTGTCAGATGGGAGTGGGTGGGGGATCAAATAGCCTTTTCAGAGGAGCAGTATAACTGTGGAACTTTATGCAGCAGACATACAGGCCCCGCACACTTATGGTTGTGACCCTACACAACCTACTCCCTATCATCCCAACCAACATGTTTTTGGTATGTTGTTCAATCACCTGTGGTATTAATGCATTTGTTGTAACCTTGGTAAAGTACACTTGATGTATGTTTGGTATACCTTACTGTATGGCTCCAAACAGTACTTCCATGCACATGACAGTTTGGGCTGATAGACACATAACTTAAGGATATGTTCTCTCTATGCTTATGTAAAAATTATGTTCCTCTACTTAATAATGTGACAGGCCATTATATTTTGGTTTTATATCACTTCGCTTTTGTGTATTTTTGGGGGAGGGGGGTGGTTGAGGTCAGGTTGAGGGTGGTAAGAGCTATGCATGTAACCACTGATAGGGATGTCTGTGGACAATTTGTGGATGTATATTTGGGTACAGGACATATGCATGAATAGATACAAGCAATATGCCATGTATTTCCAAGGCACACTGACTACATAATAAAATATAAATAAAAAGGCATACCATTTGTAACTGGCATTTTTAATCACGGACTTAGTCCCATAGGCCACATGTTTACTAATACAGTATTGACTGTGTTTATATCATGCTTTAGGAGGTATAGTAACTACATGAATTTTCCTGAAGATGAAAAAACAATACTGTTCCCAGTTATTCAGACATGATAAACTTCCAAAGTGAAGGCTTGGGTTAAAATGCTGCAGGTACTGCTAGAATGTGCAGTCTGCCTTCTGTATCACTGACTAAAATGCAGAACAGGTACTCAGTTTTGTTTTTATCAGATTCCTTTGGGGGCAGACAGCATGGCATAGTCACCATACTGCATCCACTACACCCTACTCTGTAAAAGGGCATTTTCTAAGTGATGGACAGGGAGGGGCATGCATACTTCAAGATACACAGCATTGCAGCGTGTTCTCCCTGCATCGTAGTAAGGCAAGTTGCAAGATGGGAACAAGGGTATGGACAGTAAAAGGTGCACAGAATTATAATCTCTGCACACCACAGAACTGGTTATGATTACTCCCATCAAACAACTCACCACCATTTTTCTCCCATATTTTCCCTTTATGTACCATTTGCCACTTATTTTATCAAAATTACTATTGCTTTAACTTGTCTATCATGAACCCAATAAACATTCATAGGCATAATGGTTTCCATTATTTTATTAAACCTAAGCTGCAATATTTTTCTATATTTTATATTCACAATTGTACAAACTCAGTGGTCTCCAGTTATGAAGATTTTCATTCCCTTTATCCACAAAGGTTTCATTACACTCTACAAATATCTTCAGACTTCTTTATATTTATGTAAGCCCCATAATAAGTCCCATCTTCCCTAGTAAATGTTCATCTTTAACAGTTTTAGCACATTAGCCATTTCTTAAGTAGAAACTTCACTTTCCTGTTCCTATAGATAGTTCAAGATATTCTAGAAACATTCCATTTTATCTTGTCTGTCACCTCTACCTCTGCATATATCATGCATAGGAATTCATTAAGACTACTAATTTTTTCTTATTTGTTCTGTAGTACACGTACACTTATCTGAAGGACCACATCCTACCATCATTATGCGTCACTTGCTTTTCTAAATAAGAAACACAAAACTTTTTCCTCTTTAAATGATATTTATATAGTCTACGTGATGCATTCACTTGTTCTTTCTCATAAATCTGCCTTCCTTTTTAAAAGCAGTCCAGGCTGTTTTGCTCTAGTAGTTGAAGAAAGACTCATACAAACAACAAAAACTGACTCTTTACACCTTTCAGCATTTCTTTTTCTGCATACAGTTAATATTGCTTATATTTTCTTTCAAATACTGCCCAGCACTCTTACCATGTGTTATAAAAGGTCTAATAAATAAGACTATCTTTCCATAAAGCAGCAACTACTATTTCATTTGTGAATGAACATTGTTATCCCTTGTCAATCTTTTTAAACCTTTTCCAGTTTTAATAAAACTTGTATTTTCCTCAAAATAAACCCCAAGCATGTTCACTTCCCATCATCCAATTCCTGCAAATTATCAGAAAATAAAATAACTTTCATCTTATGTAATTTCCTATCCATAGCCAACTTTAATTGACCACAAAATAGAGCATTCCTCATAACCTTGATATCTTGCATATACATTTTCTTCTTTTACCTTAATTTGCAATATACTTCCCCACCACAGTAACATTCATGTGAACTGCATTATATTGTAACATATTTTCAAATAAAAAAGCTGTCTCCATAGTATGACATCCTTGTTTTTGGATGCCAGTAATTATTCATATTCTATCTGCCCCTGTTATCATATCTAACACTTGTATGCCATTTATCTGGGCTATCCCCAGACAATCTTCATATGCAAACATCAAGTTATGGCATTCCCCCACAACACTTGAAACTATTCTATTTTCAGTGCAGTCCCAAAATTTTACATCCAGTTCAAATATTCATATTGGCTTCAACTTGCTAGTACCACTCCAAAACAAAAAAAAAAGCTTCTCATTTCACTTTTATGACCGTTAACATTAACTGCTAACTTGTTCATATTAACTTTTGCCTTTTTATAGTCATCATCGTTTTGTGCACTGCTGCCTCGCAACCTTTTTTTTAATTTAACTTGATTTACAGTATTTGTATACAGTTAACACTCACTTAGTCATCCCCATCTCCCATTTGTCAGAAAAAAAGCTGATCGAATCTGTTATGTTACAGCCATTGCACACTGCATTATAGGCACACCTAACATTTGTTTTTTTTTTTTTTTGCATTTTACATTTTCATTTCATTATCACTTAAACTACCACTTCTTCTTTACTTCTTCTAATAAATAAATTATTTTATTATATTATTATCCCTCTATTATCTCACATCTCACACAAAACCAAAAAATCACAGTTACATTTCTTACAAAAAATGCACTTTATTCCAATATGTCCCCTTTCCCCATATTGTGAACATTATATGGAATGTCTCTACAGTAATTGTTTACAAAGGTTTAACTATGAAACAGTGATTTCCACAAATTCTAGGATCATAAAGAGTGAAAAATAGTGCCCAAAACATAGTAGGGCAAAAAATTAACTTGAAGTGTTTGCTTTTTGCAGGGGAAAAATCCCCCACATACCCCAAACTTATATATACCAATTCTATGGTTGCACCGACTTGTAAATGGGAGAAATCTTCCAAAATAAGTGAATTGTTACTGGTGTACACTTAAAAATCATACTGGCAATGATTTTCCATGGAAAACCCAGATTGTGGTTATGTTTCTTGGCATTTATTTTCCCTTTGGGCTGCTGACACGATGAATTTTACCTTGATCATATGTAGAACAGGCATTTACCAAGAACAGAAGAATAAAGAAAATACGCATTTTTTTTTTCCTTTTCAGTACCTTGCTCAGAAAATGACTTTTTTAACCTGCAACAACAATCCTCTGTCTCTCCCATTTTTTTTTTAATTAGTTCCATAAAGGTCTCTTTCCAGCAAGTGCCTAGTCAAACTACTCCCCCCATGTCAGCCCCCTCAAATAATCAATCAAAGAACCATAGACTTGTTTATCACATTTGCAGATACATCTCCTGAAGTTCTATACCTCATTTTTCATTCTACCTACCAGGTTCCCCATTAACCATGACGCAGTCTCATGTCATAATATCTTCTACATCTGTTTTTGTCTTCTTCCTGAAACCTATCCGCTATCATAAGGCTTTTATTCAGACACTGAATCCCAGCCTCTGGAATATTATTATGTTGTCCAAATGTTCCCAATAGTACCATGGTCTGAAAATTCAGCACTCTGTGTGAAATGTTGTACTTCATATAAAGTCTCAGAAAATACTAACTAATCTAATGAAGTTCATCTTGAACCTTAGCAATGAGCGATTGCCATACACCACATAGTTTCAGGATAGTTAACAGACTATGAATCTTCACATTCCCTTTTATATATATATATATATATATATATATATATATATATATATATATCAGTTTAGTTGCCTTCCGTCCATGCAGCAACCCAAATAATATGTAAATTAACTACCAGAAAGGACTTTCCCTTTCCAGCAAACATTTTCTAGAAGAAAGTAATATAGGAGTATGCATATAAACACATTGAACAGTACCCAGCAAATAGGCAGTAGCCAGACTCTTTTACTATAATTCTGTCAATGTACAGGAAGTTGGATGTACTTTTAATATAAGACCATTACAATCTTCTGAGCCTTGACTCCAGAGAAGTTTATAACCACAAACAGCTTTGTTTCATCCATGTTGGCAACTGTAGTAAGACAAACATCCAATAATTTCAAAATATCACAACCAATGGAAGGTACGCACCTGATAACCAAAGAATCGTCTCAAGAGAGACTTAATACTGTTCACATTTAGCGAACAAACTCTAAGGCTAGGCATTGCCTGACATTCATTTTTTTATTTTTTTTATTTTTTATTTTTTTCAACTTTTCTCTCTTGTTTTCTAATGCTGACCCTTTTATTAACTGAACCTTTCAATTCCCTGAGCTTAATAGGATAGTCATAGAGCACATTTTCTGCATACAAAGTGGTTAGTAGTGCTTCTACGGGTATTGTGTCAGGACCCCATAATATCATAGTACTACCTTGTTCCCCTTGCCTCATCAGTAAGATAAGAGTCCCAGCAGTAACATAAGAGGGCACACTCTCAAGATTATTACTGTTAGAAAATTTCACAGAAGCAACATTATCAGAAAATTTGTCTGGTTCCAAAAATGCTTTATGTGCCCCAGGACCTGCAAAAAGGTTTAAAACTATATTTAACGTGGCCCTTTTTCACCAGCTTCAATAACAACTTCACCGACGTATCACTACAGGCTTGAATTAAATAAGAAAGGATCACAAAAATAAAGGAAAAAGTTTTAGGCCTTGATAACACATGGTAGGGTCTCTCTACAACCATAATGTACAAGTTAATTGATTTTAAAAGCCAACTCAACTCTGACCTTCCCGTCCATACCTTATGTGTTTCATATAAATTGCCACAGCCCCCCCTTTTCCAAAATGTCAATTAAAAGCTGTAAAAATATATATTTTTTGTTTCTGTTGTGTTAGATCAGTAACAAGATAGTTGCCCCAAAGACATATTTTTGTTTTAGCCATAACAGAGACAGACATGATAAATACAAAGGACTCAGAACTCAAATAAATCATATATTTAAGCTGCTACACTGTAAAACCTAATGAACAACAGCACTTTCTTAAATTAAGGTTACATTGACAGTTTTGTTAAAAATGGTACAAATTCTTACTAGCTCTGTGGCATAGATGGATAATGTTCTGACAATAGCAGAGATGATCTTGATTAATGACTTGGGCAGTTGTAGGAACTGGCAAGGGACAAGCAGCTACTGTTGGCTTGCACATCATAGGGGGGATAGGCGACTCTGGCTTGCCACTTGGGTGATACCTTTTGGGAGCACTATATGTTACACCCATGGAGTACTGGCCTAAGGAACATGCACTACCACAGAGTAGAAGCAGAAACCAAAGGGTGTCCACAAGTAGAAGCATTCTCCACTTGGCAGCATACAGAAGAGCTTAATAAGTTGTCAAAGGAGAGAACATACTCCATGTGGGGAGAGCCTGACTGTGCCACAGGACCAGCAAGTCTGCTCACTCCCTTCCATCTGACTGTCACCGCTGAAGGAATGGATGGACCAATAGGACTTCCTAGAAAGGAACAAATGGACAATAGGGCTCTCATCTAGCTCAGGAATGCCCACTCCTGTCCCTGTAGAATGATTGTGCCAACTGGATGTAGGTAGTGGAGCGATCAAACAAGATCCTACAGAGATGAAAAAAAATGACACAAATGCCTACCACTGCTTTTGTCCTTTGAAGCCACTTCACTCTTTCCTTCCACAACTGCTGCATATGAATGGGAAGCATTCTGAAAGGTACTTTGTTTCTCTTGTTCCTTGGCCTGTGTAATGCTTTCTTCCTATAGTGCATTTCCTACTAACTGTAGCATAAGAACATACATACTTAGCCTAAAAGGTAGGATCCAAGCATGGGCAGAACTAGTGACCAAAGGTATCACATATACTGATCCCACAGATATAGCAAACCTGCTAGTGGATAGTTTGGCAAAAATTTCACTCCCTTATCCCCTCCAAACCTGTCACAAACTTTCCCCCAAATTTCCCCCTCACCCTGCATATTTGAAGAACATGTCATCAAAGCCCTGTCCAAGACAAAAAGCACAGCCTTTATGGAACCAGATGGCATCCCAAGCCGTCTTCTAAACAGGCTAAAACATGAACTAGCACCACCATTAAGTACTCTTTTCAGTCATAGTCTAACCACAGGCTTTGTTCTTGCAGAATGGAGAACAGCAATAATTATTCCCCTCCAAAAAGGTGACCTAGCAACAGACCTGGGGAATTACAGACCCATAAGCCTGACCAGCCTCATCTGTAAGGCCATGGAACGTATCATTATGTATCTCATTAACAAAGACACATGTTCATAGGTGTGTAGTAAGCTAATGGCCCTGGAACTTTTACAAGCCTAGCCCATAGGATTACCCTGGCATCGTGCTACCCGACCTTAGTTCCCAATGCCTCTGTCAAGTAAAGCCACTGGAGTGATCACTGGGGTGAATTTTCTATTTCCTATCCACTTATCAAGATTTCTCTTGAAGAGGGCCAGTGAGGTACTCTGCTTGACATGTATGGGAAGTCTATTCCATAGCATGGGCATTCTCTGGGTTATGAACCTGTCGCTCCAGCATGTTTTGTTGATTGTGGTAATGAGGTTGAGGTCTCTGGAGCATGTGGTGTGGATGGATTGGGATTTCTATAGATGTAGCATTTCTAACAGATCTGGGTCAGACATGGCTTTGTAAGTCAAGCAGAGATCGCCTCTAAGTAGGCAATATGAGACAGAATAGTTGGAGATGAGTCACTCCATATAGGACAAATGCTTAAGGCCTAGAATCCTCTTTGTGAGGTACTTTTCTAACCTCTCCAGTTGTTGCAGGTGTTTAGTGAGGTACATGCCAAATGGGGCATTGTACTCAATGACTGGCCTAATGAGCAAAGAGTAGAGGGAGACAATGACCTCTTTCTTCCTGGATGCAAAACCCTTAGTAATAAGATGTGCCATATAGAAGGACTTTCTGACCACAGTGACAATGTGGTGGTCAAAAGAGAAGTTGCTGTCAACCTGTGTTCCCAGATCTCTTATAATGCCTTCTGTGTTCAGTTGACTGACATCAATGTGGTAATTTATGGGAACCGGGTTTTTCCCAAAGCCCAAGTAATCTGACATAGTCAGGTATATGTTTAATGATAAATCTGGAAAGGGTAATACCTTTTTTTCTGACTTTTTCAGAACTGTAACCAAATAATTTGTATTTGTAGGGTGGCGCAGTGGTGCAGCGGTTAATGCTGTCGCCTCACAGCAAGAGATTCTC
The DNA here is from genome assembly GCF_019279795.1 of Protopterus annectens. Lineage (NCBI taxonomy): Eukaryota > Metazoa > Chordata > Ceratodontiformes > Protopteridae > Protopterus > Protopterus annectens. The sequence continues at coordinate 619,514,039 of NC_056747.1, read as the reverse complement.
TGGTTCAATTCTCGGCTGGGGTGCTTTCTGTGTGGAGTTTGCATGTTCTCCCTGCATTCACGTGGGTTTCCTCCTGGTACTCCGGTTTCCTCCCACATTCTAAAGACATGCTTCTGGAGCATTTCTTCCCGGGCCTCCACTGAAAATAGGATCTGTGGAACCTAGTCGGACTTTCCCGGTCAACAAATGTTAAATAAATTTCAGTTTTAGAGACATCGGCCAAAATAATTTTTGCAAGAATCTTTAATCATGAGCAATATATATCCAATGTTTAATGGTCAGTCTATGTAGCAGTTCTTATTTTAAATATTACATTTTTTTAGATGGAAATATTCTGACATTTTGTCTTGTACATCAATAAAACTGTCACTTTCTTCTGACATTGTTACATAAATTTGGTGCACTTTTTCACCTGGTATATGCAGTATTAAAACTTTTATTTTTTATCACTTGTGATATTTAATGCAATGCTCTAATTAATGAATCTGGTAACCATGTTTTTTTACTTTGATATCAAATTGGGGAGGCTCAGTATTTGTATAGAAACTGAATTAATTTAAATATGTTCTCTCTTGAGATGGGTTTCTTAACTTTTTGCTCTGGTATTAATTCTGAATATCTTATGAAGTATATTGTGATACATTTTACTTTTCTTATTCAGGTCATATTGTAATAATTTTAATGGTGTTGCTCTTAACTATAGCCAACTTGCTTTAAGATCTGTTTTAGACTTTGATTTCAAGATCATATGTCTCCAACTGGCACTGACCCCCCCCCCCCAAATGAAGACCAAAAAGAAGAAAAAAGCCTTGCATTATGAGATGTAACTGTAGCAGTTTGCTTGCTACAGTTATTATTTGTCTGATTGCTACAGTTAATAGCAGTATGTTTGCTGCAGTTAGTAACATGCTGTGCTCCAAGAATACAATATCAGCACTTATTAAAGAAGCACTGATGTCACCCATCGTGCATGACAGTACTGCACTTGTGCCTCATCAACAACTGGCAACTGCTTCCCAAACAGCTTGGCTGTTTTTACTTATGCCCAGGCCAGCTACCATTGGATTGTCACCTGCCCCTTTTATGCAGGAATGTCCCTATTTGGGCAGTTTTGTTCTCTCAAAAAAAATTATTTATTTATGACTACCTGGTGTCTGCCAGAATACCAAAATAGGACGGATATATATATATATATATATATATATATATATATATATATGTGTGTGTGTGTGTGTGTGTGTGTGTGTATATATATATATATATATGTATGTATATTTTGACACAAACAAACTAATCAGAATTCATAAGAATAAAGGAAAAGGTGCTGTGTAGGCCTTGCAGCTTGTTAGCTTAATGAAAAATATTAATATATAAGAAGTGCAGATATGTCATCCTGCTAAATGTAGAACAAACCTGATAGCTGTATATATGGTGCTTCAGAAAGCAAGGTAGATTATATAAGTCATTTCATTATTGTTTATTGAAATGATATTCAAAACTAGTTGTAGTAAAAGGAAAATGCGAATGTGGTATAGAATTTTCAGGATTATGCAATCAACTGATGAAAAACAAAATAGGTGTAAAAACAAAAGGAAGTAAAGCATCCATTTGTTCATGCACTTATTTTACCAGAAAGGGTACAGAAAGATGGCATAACCACTTTCCAGTTTTATCTTTGGAAGGGATGCTGAAGTTTACTTACCTGATTTGTATGTGGTGTGTTATAAAACTTAAGACATAGGTTCACAGTTATAGACTAGGCTAATGACCAGCATGGCCTTTAAAAGCCTAGCCATGAAATCCAACCCAATTGTGTTCCTCTGTATCATGAGCATTTATTAGGAGCGGTATGTTAGTTAGGATGTTTCTAGAGGTTATATGGTGAGGAGGTATATTAGTCTGGGCACTACTGCCTGCTTCTATCAGAGACATGGGGGCCAGACCAAGGGTGAATTTCCTGTTTCCCATCCATTGGTCATGGTTATACATAAATGGGGTTTGGGATGGACTCTGCTTCACATGGCTGAAGATCCTGTTCCAGAGCATGGGGATCCTCTGAGACACATGTCTCAGCAACATGTCTTATTTATGTCACAAGTAAAATTGAAGTCATTGCATCTAGTGGTTCTGATGCTGTTTGTTCTGCATATGTGAAAAGGTCCAAAAATCCTGGATCTGAATATATGTTGTATTCCAGGAGTAGATCACCTCTCAGTGACCTATTGGAGACCCGAGTATAGAGATAGGGCTTTAAGGTGATCCATATAGGACAATGTGTTTATACCCTGGATTCTCCTAGTAAGAAACCTTGTGGGTGTTAAAACCGTTGCTTATGTCTTGTCAGGCACATGCTGAAGGGGGAATTATACTCAGTGATGGGTCTGATAAGGGATGAATAAAGTGGCACTATGACTTCCTTGTACCTGGGAATCATGTCCTGGGTGAGAGATATTACCAAGCTGATGCAAATGTAGGGATACAAACCTAAGTTTAAATAGATGATAAAGAGACAGAGAGAGGAGAAAAGAGAGTGTAAAGACTGGGGTTTTGGATGCCAGGAAATAATAGTAAAGACAGGACATGTGGCATATATGCAACTCAGTCCTAGAGATAGCAAAAAAGCAGAGAGAGAGAGAGAGAGAGAGGACAGATTTATCTCTGAGAAATTGCACCATTAGGTTTGTTGGAAAAGGAAGAAATGTGATAGTAGGAGGAAGAGGAGAAGTGACTAAAGAATGGAGAATGTTGAAGAAGAAGCCCATATATTTATAAAAGATTGTGCAGTGAATTGACATAATGCAGTGGGGAGAGGTAAGATGGAAGCATGGCCTAAGCCTGGGGATTAATGTACTTGGGTTTAAGGGAGTTGTATAAACAAAAATATAACCAACAAGCACAGGAGGAAAAGAGGACAGAAGTATTAGACATTATATCTGAATCAAGAACTGAAATAGCCACAGCTAAAAGATTAATAAGCAGGGCCTACAGGAAATTCAGTAATATGCATAGCAGGTACGTGGATAGAATGTGGAACAATTGGAGTGAGAGGATGGGATTTCAAATTGCAGAGGGATAGTAGAAAACAATATGTCCATCACCTAGATGTGCATCCGGGTTTAGAAAATTTGGAATTTTTACATGGAAATGCTTGCACAGGTATTTTTGTACCCCAAGTTGACTATAAAAAATATTTCACCAAGTACAGATGATTGCTGGAGATGCAGCACAGGAGTCAGGGAAGCTTATCTTCTGGCCCTGTGGTAAGCTATAAATTATTTACAACAAGCCTTATTTAACAATGTGTTTAACTGGACTGGAAGTCTAGCATGATAGTCACTGACTAGGAATATGAGAATAATAAAGAATTCAAAATACAGACCCAGGTTGAGTTTGTATGATTTCTGCTTTGGCAGTGTGGAATGCTGAAGGAATGCAAAGATGGTGTAAGGGTAGTGAGGGAATAAATTTGGGGTGGAGAAATTTGTTTAAAGAAAGAGTTGATGCTTTTAGGTTGGGACGGAAAGCTAAGGTTAACAAAACATAATCAAGCATTGTTTGCCATATTAATGATTGTGTCAGTAAGGCAATTATAAGGAAGTGGAAGAAGAAAGTCAAAACAATGGTGGCTGAAGTGCTCGAAAAGATGAATAACATTCAAAAGATTGAACAAGCGGTGAATAACAAGAGAGGAGGTAAAAAGGGTCTGTAAGATGAAAAATATGGGATAGAAATAAGAGAAAGTAATTAAATGAATTACAGTCTAGTGAAGTAAATAGCTGCGGTGGTGCAGCGGTAGTGTTGTCGCCTCACAGCAAGAGGTTCTCCCATTCGAATCTCGGCTGGAGCACCTTCTGTGTGGAGTCTGCATGTCCTCCCTGCAGTCAAGTGGCATTCGCAAGACATGCATGAATGGGCTTGCCTTCATTGAAGGTTGGGCGTCGGGCTGGCACCTCGGCACCATAAAAATTGACTGCCAATCATTAGTGGACCGGAGTTCTCCTGTGGCGACCCCTAACCGGGAAAATCCGAAAGAAAAACAACAATCTAGTGAAGTAAATGTAACCAGAAGGGAGTAAACATCTTAGGCTGAGCATTCTGCATGTTTGTGTTTGCAATATGAAATGAAATTGGCTAGTTATAATGACTGTTAAACATAATGTTATAAATAATCAATATATAAAAATGTAACTGAGCTGCTGAATAACAAAAAAAAAAAGATTTTAATTTTCCCAAGTTGTCAACTATGCATCCTGTGACTAATCAAGGAGAACATAAAACACCTTATGGGACCTGAATTCAGAATATTATTTAAGCTAAATAATGCTCATTTTGGGTCAAATAAGGATTACTTCTTGGTGCTTAATTAGATACCCTTACAGAAAAGTGCAGTAGAGAGTTGATTATCCGAACTAACTGGGACCTTGGGTAGTTTGGATAATCAAACTGTTCGGATAATCAAACATACATTGAACTGGATAAAAAACTGCAAAAATCTTGTTTTTTCTGCATGCTTTTCAACCATTCAGTGATTCCAGTGGACAATAAAAAATATTTTTCACACATGAGCAGGCTATAAGCTCTAAAACACGCACAAGTGAATATGTATAATGTTTACATATTCATAGGTTCATACTAGGTTCATAGGTTCATACTAGGCTATCTGACCTAGGGCATTTATAAGCCTAGCCAGAATGTGTTTGGCTTTCGCCACCCATTTTAAATTAATTTTGCTATGCCCTTTTTCGAGGTTAGTATACTGTGCCTCTGTCTAACAGTGACACAGAAGTGATACCCGGGGTAAACCTACGATCTCCCATCCACTCATCGAGATTCTTCTTGAAGAGAGTCAATGAGGGACTCTGCCTAACCTGGACTGGGATTTTATTCCAGAGTGAAGGGAGCCTCTGGGTTATGAATCTGTCTCTCCAGCATGTCCTATTTATTTCAGTGCTGAGGTTCAAGTCTCGATGGGATTTGGATTTTCTGAGGTGCAGCATGTCCATTAATTCGGGTTGGACATGGCTTTCGTCAGGCACAGATCGCCTCTGAACAGGCGGTATGCCACTGAGTAAAGCTGGAGTTTCTTTAACCAGCATATGGCATCTGTTTGAGCCCTTTGATCCTCTTGGTGAGGTACTTTTGGGGTCTTTCCAGTTGCTGCAGGTGTCTGGTAAGGTACATCCCAAAGGGCATTGTACTCAATTATGGGCCTGATGAGGGATGAGTAAAGAGGCACGATGACCTCCCTGATCTAGATGTGAATCCCTTCATGACTAGGTGGGCTATATAAAAATCTTTTCTAACCACTTTGGCCACGTGGTTGTCAAATGAGAGATTGCTATCAACTTGGGTCCCCAGGTCCCTAATTACTTCTTCTGTACTTAATGGATTACCACCTATGTGGTAATTTGGCACTTTTTTTGCCAAGGGGATGACCATACACTTTTGGCATTTAGCTTGAGGCCATGGCTCTGGCACCAGTTGTCTGTTTCTATGAGGCCCTTTGGAGGATGCTTGTGTCGGCTGGAGAGTTTGCAGTCATGGTCAGCCACAGTCCTTCTGTTGGCCTGTACCTGAAATATATACCGAACAAGAGAGGTCCCAGGACTGAGCCTTGTGGGACACCACTTGTAACTGGTTTGGAGTCTGACATGACTCCAGCAATTCTAACCATGTGGGTTCTGTCCTTGAGCCAGTTTCTAGTGACATAGGGGTTTATATTTAAGCTGGTGAGCTTATCTATAATGCCCAAGTGGGAGGTCCAGGTAGGCTGTGTGGACCACCTTCCCCAATGGCCTTGGTGACTGTTTCAAAGAAATCAACCAGGTTTAAGAGGCAGGATCTGCCCTTAACAAAGCCGAACTGGGTAGGATCCAGTGTCTGTAGGTCCCAAATATCTTTATTTATGAGGTCCATGATGATCCTTTCCATAGCTTTGCAGACCAAGCTAGTCAGGCTTATGGGGCGATAGTTTCCAGTATCCGTTGAGGCACCACCTTTATGGAGAGGGATCACTGTTGCTGTACGCCACTCTTTGGGCACATATCCTGTAGTAAGGCTGAGATTGAACAGTAGTTTTATGTTTGGGTTTAGCTCTTCTTGGAGTTCATGTAGGACACAGCCCAGGACACCGTCTGGTCCCATTGATGCTGTGTTTTTTGCTTTGGAGAGGGCGGCTCTTACCTGAGCATCTGAGATGTCAGGGGGGCAGCACTCTGCTGGGATAAATATTTGCCCTTTTGGTGGGGAGGGGGGGGAGAAGTTTGCGCTGAAGCTGTCAGCTAGGATGTTGGCAATGTCTGTGGGTTCAGTGTATTTTTGTCATTTTGGACTAATTCTGAGCATATCTGGGAATTACCACCCAGGTTCCTAACATAACTAAAGAAAGCCTTGTGATTATCCTTAGTGTCCTGTGCAATTTTTCTCTCGAAGCTGGCCTTAGACAATTTTATGAGTGCCCGTAGTTTTTTTGCTAATACTGATCAGTGATGCCTTCCCTTTTTGGGATTTTGCTCTATCATTTAGTAGCTTCCTCCTTCTATTGTATAGTTTGTTTATGGCTGGGGTCCACCAGACAGGACGTCTGCCTTTGGAGGATTGGGTCTTGGTTTTATTTGGGATTGATCCATGCATTCCTGAAGGTGTTCATAGAATGCGTTTATAAAGGATTCTGCGGTCTGTGCCGTATTTTCCACAGGCCCGGGTGCTTTGAAGGATTCCACCTCGGTTTTGAGGAGTGTGAAATTTGCTTTAGAGAAGTTTTTCATTGTGGTTTTCTGGGCAGGGGGTGGGGTCAGGATGTGAATATCCAGTGAGATTAGTTTATGGTCTGATCTTACCAGTGAGGGATACACTTCTGGTCTGGAGCATAGAGTCCCCATATTGGTGATGATCAGGTCCAGTATGTTTTCCCCTCTTGTGGGAGTGGTAACAAGTTGTTCCATAGCATTTGAGTTTATAAATTCTAGGAACCTTTGGGCTAGGGTGTTGGAGCTAGAGTAATGCTCCCAGTCTATGTTTGGGTAGTTGAAGAATATAATGGTGTTTGGAGAGACCTTCATATTTTCCAGTGTTCTCAGAAAGGCCGAGTGGGGTTCCTGGGTTTGGGAGGGTGGTCTGTAGCAGGCTATAAACTGGAAGGCAGTTTTACCCACTGTTAGTTGCACATGGATAGTCTCTGATGCTTCGTGCTTTGCCACCAACCTGGAGGTGTGGGTATCTTTGATGAATATCGATACTCCCCCTCCTTTTGTGGTTCGGTCCAAGTTTTGGGGCCGAAAAGCATGGTATGAGGTATAACCTGGTAGTGCTTGGGTGCTCTCGGGAGCCCTGAACCAGGTTTCTGTTACTGCACAGATATCGATGTTCTCCATGCTAAGGAGAGTTTCATGCATCTTGAGGTTTAGACTTCTGGTGTTGAGTAGCATTACTCTTAGTTTCTTATCCCTTGTGATACCTATGGAGGTATGATTTTTCCTACCCAAAAACTTTGGAAGGCTGCGTTCTGATAATTGACATTTCTGATAATCGACTCTCTACTGTACAATACTTTATTACTAAGCTGGTCACAAAAATGCATGCTGAGGGCAGCTGCCAGAGGGTAAAAGTGGTAGCTTTACTCACCATTACTGGAAAGTGTTTCTAATAAGTGTTTAATGTTAACTATGCCAAAACAAAAAAAAATCAGTTTCCAATTATCTTTAAATTTGGTAGCATACCAACATTCCCATATAAACATAACATGAAAAGAAAACTTATGGACTCCTGGCATAGTGGACCACAAAAATGTATTCCAAACAAACCTTATAGGTTATTTTGACTGAGTTACCAGGGTAAAGGTACAGATCTGGGGTGTCGTGGCTGGTCTTTAAGTCAGATAGAAAATCTACAGTGCATTTCTGTTCAATGTAAACATCTTAAACACATATATGCACACACACACACACACACACACACACACACACACACACACACACACACACACACACACACACACACAAATACATTATAGTAATTCCTCACATTGTTTGCGTCTAATTGGAAATATGGCATAGGTCAACTAACAACTCAGGAAGTAAAGGGTAAATTGTGGCATTATCACATCCCCAATGCTTGAATATTAAACCTTTGTGGCTATATTCTGGAAGAGAAGGTCTGCAAGATATAGAAGCTGCCAGTGACACAAACTAACATAATCTAGAAGAGTAATGTTTCTGTAGAAAATAGTTAAACTCAGGAAGTTAGAATTCTTAAAAGGAAAGATAGGAGCAGAAACAGTACCTGCTGAGGACAGGATGTATACAACCTGAAGCAGGTGATCCCTCATTCTTTCCTTTCTTAAAAATGCCAGGTTCCTACAATTGTGACTTTTCCACACTAAACGTACACAAGAGTTTCTCTGTAGGTGACAAAGTACCCTAAGTTTCAGTTACTAAGTGCTGTGGTTAAAGTACCTTAACATATGCAGCAATAATTAAACTTTTCTTGGCATTAATTCTAGTGACAAATCTATGTCTGTCATAGCTTTAAGCTCTGAGACTAACAACTGTCACAAAATGTGTGCAACATGCACATCTTTGAATGCTCCAGTGGAATGCCCGCCAGAATTTTGTCAGTTTTTCTTCTTGTATTTCCCAGTAGAGACTACATTTTATTTCCAGATGACATCACCTTTAATCCATCATTTTCAAATGCTTTGGTGTCATAACAACATGTCTCATTATTAAAAAAACAGTTAGTTCCTGCAGTTATTATAGTTGCACTATGCTGTCAGGTTTGCTATGACAGAAGCTACCTCAGTGAAGATAGTAGTCAAAATGCAGTTCAGACCCCGAGGCCAGACATAATTCCACAGTGACATTTTATAAATAGAAGACATATATGTGATATTGCATTCAGAAAAAAGAAATAGTTCAAAGTCCTCTTACATTAAGCAGAACTATGACTATACCAAAACTGTAGAGGCACATTATCATAAGTAAAGTTTTTCATGAGGTCAGCAATGACAGCTGTATGTTATACAACAGTAATTCAGAACTGACTTAGAATAGCTAATCAGATCACTGGAAAGTGCAATTACCACCTTAAATTAACCTACAAAACCAATGGTAAAAGTATTAGCCTATAAGCCAAGTAAAACATTAAAACTTGCATCCATTATGACAGCAGTGACAAGTTCACCAACAAAGATTAAAACTAAATGCATGGATCTGAACTGCAACTCACTGTATCGCAGACCTATTTAAACACTTTTGCTGCTGTCATTTTAGGGTTGCCAACCATCCTGGATTTTCCAGGACAGTCCTGTTTTTCAGTTTTGTGTCCTGTGTCCTGGACAGTGCCTGTCCAGGATGAAAAAAGTCCTGGATTTGAGGTTTGGCAGAGAATGGACTGGATTTTAAATTTTATTATAGGTACCAGGTGTAGTTTACTTGCTGCATTGGCCATCTTACAGTCAAGTTCTCTGGATTGTGTGGAACATCCGCATTTACATAGCCGAGAGTCACTTTTCCACATTGAACAGTGGTGTTTACGCTTTGTGTTTTTTGATTGCCCCCATACTGCAATTAAAGCCAATTGGCATTGCAGTATATAAGCAAATCTGATAACTTCTAACACAAAGTGAATCCATGAGGGTACACACAGAAGTCAACCAATGGCATGCTGCTACAGTTTTTGCACCACTGCAATACCTTCAAAAAGGTTACTATGGAAACCATTTGCTGGATAATCTTGGTAGATTTGTTGTTGCATTTTTATTTATTTTTTTTATTCATGTTTTTATTTTTTTTTTAATTCATGATCCTGCTTGCCTTGTCTATAGCACAAGGAGTTATGGACTTGTGGAGATGAAGTGGTGAGTGACAATGACTGGCACCTTTATAACAAGATAACTACAAACTAGTGAATAAGAAATGTGAGCTATTTAGTGTTAACACTTGCTGAAAATGCCTGAAATAATTGAATATTTGATTTTCTAATGTTGTTTGTATCACGTTGTTCCACATTGATAAGGTCTGTCACACGGTTAGTGTAAAGTTAGTTAGTGTTAAGATTTTTTTTTACATATCCATGATAAATATACCTGAATCACATCAATTCATCTAAATCATAGCTCTCAACTAATCAGGGACAAATCTCACCAGAGTCAGGGAGAAATCCAGAAATTTTAAAATATTAGTACTATTAACATTAGATATTACCTGAATAAGAATATGTGAATTATTATACAGTTTCTGAAGTAACAGAAGTCTATAACTCTAATTATTGTCATTATTTATTAAATGTAGCTCAGCATCTTTTCTCCAAAAGTTAACCAGTTTTAGGAGGAATTAAGAGTGACAGAGCTAAGATTTGAGGCAAAATCAGGGACAGTTGAAAAGTATAAAAATGACTTTTTATAACTATAAAGTAATGCATTTAACCATACTGCAAGTTTCCCTATTTGAAGTTGTTGGTAAGCTGTTAGTAAGTGTTCCACATTTTGGAGATGGAAGGCTGAGAGCTAGAGCTGCTTTCTTCATTTAATTAGACAGATTTTTTTTTTAAATTTAAGTTGATGCAAGACTGTTGTGGACTATGGTTTTAATTTCGAGTTAGATGCATTTTTTTTAATATGAATAAACAGCAATGCCATTCTAGAGTGTCATACTTACTTATAGGTAGGTTGATATAAAATATGTTCTAGTAACTTCTGTAATGATTTACAATGCAGACAGTAATTGTACTGCAGTCTCAGTGATGTCCAAGTAAAGAGGTTTGTGCTTATTTAAGGAGTGTAAATTGATGCAAAACCTGTGAAGTGTTCAATTCTGAGAAACAAGCACCTAGATAGCCGTTTACCAGAACAGAATTTTATTTTGACACAGCAAACACTCGATAACTCTTTAACGCTGAAACAGTACATTTTCATCCATAACTTCATCAGAATAATGACAAGCTTCCAAACTCAACATTATCTAACAAAGCCCACCCTCAATAATTAATTAATTCCAGCCAATAACTAAACAATTATAAAACAATTAGTATGAAGTGTTCAATTCTGACAGAAAGACCATTTCAGCCAGCCACACAGAAATGGTACATTTTCACGCAGTCCAAAAATAGGGTGTTCCTCATTTTGACTATTTTTAACACATTGCTATGGTCTGTATTCCACATTGGCCCCTTAACAGGTTGAGACCTATGCTGCCCATTCAAAACATGCTGTAAATACCGGTAATTCATTTTTTGATTGGTTGTACTTAAAAGTTACATGTTTTTGTTTTTGTTGAATAACAGCATTAAAGCTTTTATTTCCATTTCTGCTGTATACTGTTTTAGTCTTATTTATTTTCATCATACTGAGCATATTTCATTGAGTAGATGCGAGCGAAGGCATTGCAAGCATACCTCTCAACCATACCAAATTACTCGGTTTTTACTGAGTTTTGGGGTCCAAATGAAGGGGTGCCACAATTCCCGAGTGGCACCCCTTCATTTCCGATTTTTTTCTTTGGGTTTCTGAAATATTTAAAATATTGTGCTTTCAAAGCTGACGTCATCACATGCACGATGACGTCAGCTCCATCAGGGCTATCAGCCAGTCGGAATTGAGCTCCTTGAGCTGGCATCATCATTTCTGGCATATTATCAGCGTTTGGAGCATGCGAGCGGGAAATATTATCAGCGTTTGGCTGGGAAAGCACTCGCATTCTTATTTTTGTTAGTAGCAGAATTTTCGGGCTGGGAAAGCACTCGCGTCACACTTGGAGTTAGTAGCAGCAGCAGCATTTTATCAGCGGACTGGCTGGGAATTAAAGTGTTGGATTTATATACATGTTAACATCGAGCATAGTGAATTATCGTTGGGGAACCATTTTTGGACTCGGGTAAAGTGTGTGCCTGTCTGCATAAAACTAGTTACTAAACATTTTTGCTGATAAATAAACAGAGTTCAGGGTGCAATTCCAATTTAAATTAATTCACCATTTAGGCAAGTTCTTTTATATTACAGCACATAAATCATAATTTACAGAGAAGAGTAGTTCTCTTATCATTTCCAGCTATGGGAACAATAAACCAGGTTCATCTTTCTTTAGTATAAAGTCCAAGTGTCCTCTCTCTCATGGGTCTGGTTGCTTCATTCATTGGAAAACCCGCTAAGTTGTCTTCCATCTTCTTTATACTAAATGCAACATATGAAGTGTGCTGCAGTCTTATGAAGAGTAGTTCTCTTCTCATTTCCAGCTATGGGAACAATAAACCAGGTTCATCTTTCACTCCGTTAGTAATAAGTCCAAGTGTCCTCTCTCTCATGGGTCTGGTTGCTTCATTCATTGGAAAACCCGCTAAGTTGTCTTCCATCTTCTTTATACTAAATGCAACATATGAAGTGTGCTGCAGTCTTATGACAGATCAAAAGGAGCACTATACTTATATTGCATTGTGTTGAGCTGTCCCTCTTTACCTCTAGCATGTTTGATTGTTTCTAGGTTCATCTCTTTAAAGAGACTTTCTGTCATTATTTTTTCTGTCCCTTCTAGGCTGGCATATTTAAAGTGACCAGGCACCACTATGGCAATGATACATACCCCTTACCTGCAAAGAATCATTGGTTTGAGCTGCAGCTGATGGATTGATTGCCTTGGGCAGATTGTCTACTTTCATGAGACTGTGGCCTGGCTGATACAATATCTTAAAGCTAACAGACTGGAGGATCAGTACCGAGTAAGAGATATTTGGATCGGTATCCTTGCTTTAGAATAGCAATTAAAGAAGGCATGATCTATAATCAGGCAAAAAGGTTCCCCAAAATGTATTACTTCAGCATTTAATGGCCAAATACTTTTTTTTTTGTTTTCCCTATTTCCAATCCAGACCCTGAGATAAAACTGCTCTGCCTGTCTCAGGAATCTATGCATAATAGAAAACGTTGTCAAAAATTCAGGAGCTGCAAGTATGGGCTCTGAACACAGCATATCCTTTATCTGTTTAAAGGCTTATTTTGCTACATTCATCCACATTACCTTCAGGGGAGCTTTACCTTTTGTCAGGTCTGCTGTAGGCAAGCAATAGTGTCAAAATCTGGAACAAAATTCCAGTAAGTCATCCAAGCTAAAAAAAAGTCTTTATATGCCTCTGTGTTGCTGTGAATAAGTTTTGCATTACTTCCACTTTTTCATTTTGCAATTTCACAAGCTCTTTTCCTACCACATTGCCCAAACAGAGGACTTCTGGCATGTCATCCCTAGCTTTCATTTTGTTGGATTAGACATCACTCTGCTTTACCTGGTAGGTTTATAACTGCTTGGAATTTGGGAAAATGGTTCTTTTCCCAGTCTTTAGAAAATATTATATTACCATTCAGGTGTGCTGCATATCTTGTATGTGATCTAAGAATTTTGTGCATCTATCTCTGAAATGTTGCAGGTCTTCTATGGGAAAAAGAAAAGTCAGCATTTTATAACATAAGACCCCAATAAGTGTGGAAAATTATGTTTTTTCCTATGTCTCTGGGCCAGTAGGATTTGCCAAGATCCTTTATTTAAGTATAAAGTGGATGGAAACCTAGACTTGCTAAGTTTATCAATGCAACTTTCAAATTACCTTCCACATCTGGAAATTGCGCACGGAATGATGTAACATCCTGGTAAATTCCAATCCTTGAAAAATATGCTTAATTGAAACCACACTCTGTGTGTGTGTGTGTGTGTGTGTGTGTGTGTGTGTGTGTGTGTGTGTGTGTGTGTGTGTGTGTGTGTGTGTGTGTGAAAATGCCCCCCCCCCCATGTAATACATCTGGTGGCTAGAGGTTTTCAGCCTCAAACCCTGTACCTTTGGTACACGGTAAAAAGAGCCTAAACTCCCTAGCACCATTTCTGAGCTCCATCTAGATTTTTTTGTGCTAAGAGTTGAGAGCCATGATGAGTGAGAAGTGAGAACTGAATTTGTATTCCCTCATTATTGGCATTGACTGTCCAGGTTTATTGTGCTAGGAGGTTGAGAGCTATGGTGAGAAGTGAGAAATGAATTCACTAAATGATAGCCATTAAGTTTCAGGCTTCCTTTTTTTCAGGAAACTGCTGATTTGGCATAGTGGTATGTTGCTCTGTAGTGCATAGGGTTCGAGTTTTAATGTCAAGTCTATTTTCATTGTGAGACAGTATTGCTTTGTTTAGCGGATGTCTGTTAGTGTTTTGTGCATTGTTGTGCTGCAAAATGTAAAAATAAAATCCAAATAATCATTGTAGAAGTAAAGCAGTATGCACACATTAGTGTTTATGGTAAATGGGGAGAAATTGCCAGGTAATGGGACATTGGAATGGCTGCAGGGGACTCTGGTGTGGTGCCATATTTTGGTTGTCTGTTCTTCAGTTTGCATTTGAAAGTTGGTATCCCACAATTCCATTGGAGTGGGTGGGGTTACATAATTATGTATGCAAATTAGATGTTAATCAGCGTACAGATTTGTACCTATTTTTCATGGGCCTTGTCCAGATTTTTGATGTTTCCAGGTTGAGAGGTATGATTGCAAGCATGGACAGTGATTCAGACTAGGATTGCGCAGTCATGCCACCCAAGAAGGTAAAGGCTGAAAAAGTTAAAAAGAGATTGTCACAGTTTTGTCATAAATGGCAAACTGATTTTGCATGGTGTGAAGCAGTCCAAGACAACGTGTTCACTGCTCACTGCACGCTTTGTAAAAAGAGCATATCTGTGGCGTACAGTGGAAAAAGTGACTTGCTAACTCACAACTGTTCCCAGACTCACATAAAAGCACACTGTTCCATTAAATTGGCTGCCATTAACAGTTTTTTCAAGCAGCATCATTAACTGGAGTTGATAAACAGGCAAGGCAGCAGAGTTGGTGAGGATCTATCATGCTGTGCACCATCACATTTCTTACAATACTACAGACTGTGGTGCTATGCTCGATCACCAGCCTCAGACATTTGCAAGAAGATGACTTGTGGCCGCACAAGACTGGTGTCCTTGCTCTGAAGTTAGTCAAATCAGTGATTAAGGAATTGACTAACAATACATCAAGATTTTCTGTGTTGACAGATGCATGAAATTTGAACAATCGCAAGATGTTTCTTGTATGTGTCCATTATTTTACTCTGGAAACTGGCTTTAACAAAAAATGTCTTGATTTTGTTGAGCTCAACGACAACTATTCTACTTTTGTAGTGTACATGATGTTTCAGGTCCTGGCTGATAAATGTCTTCACATCAAGCACATATTGTCATATTGAGCTGATAGTACCAGTGTCAATTACAGGCACAAGCAGTCAGTCTTTACAGAGTTGCTGAAAAGAAATGACAAGATCCTCAAAACTAACTGCAATGCACATGTGATTCACAATGAGCTGAAGAAGGTAATTGATGAACTGGACTGTGATGCTGAAACAACAGTGACGTCCGTTTAGTCACTTCAGCTTATCAGCGAAAAGCAGAATGGATCTGCAAAAGTTTTTTGAATTTGAGGACTTGGAGTACCATGTACCAACCAGATGGCTGTCTCAAGGTCCCACTGTCAAGAAGTTTTTGGAATCTCAACCAGCAATAATTTTGTATTTTATTTCTCTAGGCAGTGAATGCCATAAGAGAGTTCATGCAAATCTGGGCATAGAAGAAGATACACATGATCATGAATCGGTGAAGACTAACATCACGAAAGCTTACTTGTGCTTTGTGCAAAATATCTGCAGTGTTTTTAAATTATCTATTCAGAAAGTGGAGCGGGAAGATTTTAAGCATGTTGAGCTGTTTCCGGTAATGCAGGACTTAAGAATAAAGATTGAATTACACCTAGTAGCTAAGTTTTTTGGATCCAAAACACATGCTGTTCTTGAAAATGAAGATATACAGCCATTTCAGGCATCTATCAAGGAAACTTTTTACACTGCTCTTGAAAAGGGTTTGATGTACCTGGACAAGTGGTTTAATTTCTCAGAGTCAGAAGACGATATCACTTTTGCACTGTCACTTGTTTCTCAGTAAAGCACCAGAATTCAAACATGTAAAAACTGTATGCGTTGCCTTGGGCTTATTGGATGAAGTTGACTTGGACGCATCATACAATTTATTTATTTATTTATTATTTAGTTATTTAAATTTGTTGACTCCATTTTCAGGGAGGGCCGGGGAGAAAAGCTCCACAGTTAAAATAAACAGACAGTATATACATTGATATTTACAGATGAAGAACATAGTACATCAGTAGACAACTAGAATCTTTATCTGTGTGCATACCGCACACATACAAATGTACAAAGAGAAAGAAGTTTGTGCTGTATAATATAAGTACTGGCTTATGAGCATCTGAGCTGCTATATATCAAAGGTAGTTAGTGAGGGGAAAGAAAGGTAGTGGTTGGATGGGGTGGATGATATTAGAGTGAGAGTTGCAAGGGCATAGCCAGCATATGGGTGGGGGTGGAGTGAGGTTCCATTCCATAATTTGGCTATAAGAGTATATAGTGCTCACCAGCAGAGTTTATTGGCTTTAGTGATCTGTAAGTGATTTTGCTGCTAGATCTAGTGGTCTGGTGGTGCATAGGGTTGGAGTAGATTCTGGAGGGATGAAGGAGGTGAGGAGTTCAAGCCAGCCCAGTTCAGCAAGAGAGACAGTGGTGACTATGGTAGGATGCTTTGTTGTAGCAGGTCTAGCTTTTTTTAGATCACATTTGTAGGTATATATATATTATAGAGGCAGGCATAGGGTGGAGATAAGGTGGATTTTATTGATTGAAATTTGCTTGCTTGGTGAGAAATTGCTTATTTCTGTATTTCCTCCTAGCAATTTGGTGTGTTCAGTTGGGTATATATTGTTTTGATGTTTTGGTGGGGTGGAAGATGAGTAGTTTAGTTTTTTTTTGGTTGAGTATTAATCGGGCATCGGATAACCATGTGTTTCAACAGAAAAAAGGGCTTCCTGTGACTTTTTGCAGTTTGGTAGGGACTGGGCTGAGCAGAATCCTTGGGGAACCCCTATGTAGAAGAGTAGGGAGGAGATGTGTTCATGCCATATCTGAGTGTTTTTTCGGGGTCAGACAGGTAACTTGAAACCAGTTTGTGTGAGAAGTTGATTAGTGAGAGGAGGAGAGGTTTGAGAGGACAGAGTGTTGTTGTGTGTGACCATGTCAAATGCTTTAGATAGGTCTAGGGAAGAGAGAGAGGAGTTGTTTTTATTGTTTTAGGATAGTGATAGTGTTAGTAAGAGAGGAAGTAAAGTGGTGGTGGGTTGGTGGTTGTGGAAACCATGCTGGAGGGAAAGAAGGAGGTTGTTAGTAAGGAGGAGTCCTGAGAGAGAGATATGCATCTCTCTCTAGTTTTTTGGAGGAGAGAGAGAATAGTATGGGGTGGTAATTGGTTAGTTCTGTGGAGGGTCCGCCTTTGAGGTTTGGGAGGACTGCTGCTGCTAATTTGTTTGGTGGAGTTTAGTTTTTTTTAAGAGTTTTTTTATGTTGGTGGGAGAAAAGTAAAGAGAAAGAGAAGGCAGTGGGAGATTACTAGTTGAAGGGGTGGGGGGGGGGTTGTGTGTTGTTGTAGTGATATAGTGGTTTTGGTGTGAAGTGTGTGTTGAATGAGGTAGCAATATTTTCTGAGGAGGGTACTGATTTACCTGTGGTGGAGGATGGAGTTTATGGAGGACCAGAATTGTTTGGGGCTGTGTTGGTTTTATTAGCTTTTGACTCTATTGAGTAGTTCTAGGAATTTCTGTCTAGCTGCCTTTTTTTTTAGCCGGTCTACTCTTTAGTATGCCGTAACCTGTAGGCTGTGGCTATTAGAAAGAGAAAGATGGGAGGGGTGAGTGCAATAAGGGTGGGGACCACTGGGGGTGGAATAGGGGGGGGGGGGGGGGGTGGAGCCGGGGTAGGAGTCCCTGTTAGTTGCTGGAGGGAGCTGGAAACAATCACAAAAGCAAAGAAGTATGTGTGTAAGAACACAATCACAAATGACAAGGACTGCTCTCTGAAACTGTAGTCATTTCTTAATTTCTCAGGTGGAAAAACAGGATAACAATAAGAGAAAGTGGAAGGTGTGTGTGTGGTGTGTGTGTGTGTGTGTGTGTGTGTGTGTGTGTGTGTGTGTGTGTGTGTGGGGGGGGCTGCTTACAACCAAAGCAGAGTGCTTATATTATAAAGATTAAAAAAACACACTGAGCAAATAGCTACCGCGATGCAGGACAATGTCATGCACCAACTACTTAGTATATGCAAATAATTATATGTATTATATACATTAAACAATGAATTCTGCATGGCTAAAGAAAGCTTGATACACATTGTTGCTGATTCGATTCTGCCATCACCATGTGACAAATGGAGGTTTTTCAGTGTGGTCCATACTGCTGAAGCATTTCCAGTTAACTTGTTTAAAGTTGTCACCCACATCTTCCTTGCCTGGGAACAATGCCTTTCCAGAAAGAGTATTCTTGTTGGTGAATGCCAAGTGGAGTTTGGAACAAAACAAAGCCACTGTTGCTTTCATGAAAGCTGAACTTCAGGTTTTCCGGAATTACAGCATGACCTGCAGTGAGTTTGTTTTACATGATGACAAGCTGCTGTTATCAACAGGCAGCAGCGAGAAATATTATTGGAGAAAGTGCCTGATGACTTTGAATGAACCCATACCAAAGAAATAGACTAAGTCTTACCTAATGTTATTAGGCCTAGTATTATTTTTTCATCTGCAGTTCTGTTTGTGGTTCCCTGTATATATAGTTGTTAGCTATTTTCGTACGTACAGCCATTACTATTTTTTCACTCTTCGTTGTAGCAAACCAGTCCCGCTAGTCACTTGGTGCAATACTTGGAATTGTTTTTGATGTTTGCTGCTTGTACTGTTGTTTGAATTATAGATACTATTACTACTATAATACTAGACTAGTTGAAATTAAAGTATTAAGTGGTTAATTATCTGTCTCAAGTCGATGTTAGGCCACTCTTTCCTGGATCTTTTCATTGGTCATTGTGGATTTTACTGTAGGCTTATTGTTTGTTGTTTCCAGAATACCTGATATCCAATCCAATAAGCAAAAAAAATAAATCATTTGATAGAAATACATATTTTATAGCAGTTATGTGACAGTTTTGTAGCTAGAAAACTGTCAGAAAACTGCTCTAAAACATGCATTTTATAAAGCAAAATTACAAAATTTCCCCAGGGGGTGATATCCCTGGAGCCTTCCCCCAAAAAAGTTTTGCTTCACACCTTCATCACTTTGATATCTATCATCCTGGATTTTCTCTTTAAAGTGTTGGCAACCCTAGTTGTCATTAATTTCTTTTGAAAATGTAAACATGCTAAATAAAATTAATCTGAATATGTTTGACTCACATTGTTAGTCTTTCAAACTGTGGTACAGCATTGTACTGTACATGTGTCATCTTGTCAAAGGACATGCACATGAGAAGTATACCTTCTGTCTGTCACTTCTAATTTGAGTCACTGCAGAGATACACAAACATGAGAAAGATCCACCATACATGAGAAGGATTCACCATACAACAGAATTAGTTAAACGAAAAGGTAAGAATAATCATTTTAAAATAACTCTGCTATACGATAGTAATAATTATTGCTTGATCTTGGGTATTGAGTGAAGCACAACTTATTTATTCCGTTGCCATCTACCAACACAACAAATCCTTCATAATGCATGGCTGAGAACTGATTGCTATGCTAAAGTACAGCTGGTTCTTTGCCCTCCTTGTCAGGGGATCTGTAAGTACATCTGCCAGGTTCTTTATTATATATTCAATGTTCCCTTTATTGGTTTAAAAAAAGGAAAAAATGTGAAGACCATTTCCAGACTTGCCAGATTTTAACAAGTTTTTTAGCCAAAAAAGTTCAGAATGTTGCTGTTAAAGTCTAAAATTTCAGCATTTACTTAAGGATAATCGTTGATGACCCTACATGTAGAGGGTACTTAATTGTTTGCTTCCATAAAGAAAGAGAGGACGTTTTTAGGATTTAGGGTACAGATTACAAATTTCTATTCCAGCATCTTCTTGCCTTTTATCTTTTTTTTTTTGCTTGCTTCCAGACTGTTTTCCATATGTCTAACAATAGTATCAGGTTATCTCATAGCCCCAGATCTTCACATTTATCCCTAGTGGAATGATTGTCTTATACAGGCAGACACAGTTCTGAATCTGTATTCTGTTATCACCAGATTCAGCTGCTTTGCAGAAGTATAAGTTAAACCCTTAATGTAGAACAGTCAAATTGACTACCTTCTCAGGAAAAAGAAAACATTTTGGGGTGTCACCTTGAATTCATGATAAGCAAAATCTTTTATTTCACAGTGGATGATCCTTCAATCAGCTCTGTCAGCCAGCATGTTTATCATAGCTTTGGGATTTGTGAATTCAGCTATTTTGATTTTACCAAATGCCAAGCTTCATGTGATTAAATTTCAGTGTTGCCTCAGATACCAGTGAAGTCAGAATCAAAATTCTGGTTCATTTCTTCACTTATTATAGAGTTAATTTGGTGGACTGATTAGATTCGCTCCAATCCAGGAAAGCCCTTTCAACAAACATCTGTTTCACAATTTCTATTAATAGATGCATGAGACTTTATTTGGGAACTTCATTTTCTAAACCTAAAAGAACAGGGCTTTTGCTCCACATCAGGGCTAAAGATGCATATCAAGATGAAGAAATATTGGTAGGACATCAGTATTAATGTGTGTTTAATCAGTACTGAAACCTGGTGTTCTTCAAAGTTGTCACAGAAAGCATTCTGAGTGATACGGTATCAGATCAAAGAGAGAGACGTTTCCTTTTATAGTTGCACAGACTAACTCAGTGTAACAGAATTGTTCCTCCTACCATTCAAATGCAGGAGCAACAAGCGAAGGATATGTTTGCATCTCATCATCACAGTGGAACAAAACATTTACAACTGATGTTTTGTCATAGATTGGGGTCTTAATATGTACTATATATTCCTTCCATTAACTCACATTCAGATATATGCTGTATTGTCCTTAGACATAACTGGTTATCCTTGTTACAGTAAAAGGCATAAACCTTAGATGTTTCCTCTGAGAATAATTTAGAAATTACAGGACAAGGTTTTCCAACCCATTCTGAAGTCAGGCTCATGCCTTGCGAGATTCATAGGTTCATAGATGAGTACTAGGCTAACTACCTTTGCTTGCCGTTTTAAGCCTAGCCATTCATTCCATGTGAGAATCAAAGCCTGCACCTTGTGTATGTAAGGTAAACACCTTAACCATTATGCCAGCTTTCATTGCATTTGCATTTAATGCTTAATGGTCTCACTAGAGGTTTTGTTTTATTAACCTTATTGGCCTGAATGTACCAGTAAAGACTTAAAAAGGAAAAAGTTAGAAGTGATGGGCATTCAGAAGCCAAGTAGATAAAACACTGACATGTCCCTAATGGGTTATTTGCATATATGCCATGGGCCTCCACTGCATAATTTTTAAATAGACAAGATATTCCCTCCAACTAAATTTTGTCTCTACAATTGGTTAGGAGATAAAGCATCAGTTATGAATGCCTTGCCACAGAAAGCATTACAAGCATTAACTTGAGTCAAAATGTTATTCATGTTTAGTCTCCCAGCTTAACAATTAGTTTAAAGTCTGTGTAACACATTTCTCTGTTATTAGTAAAATATCTCTATTAGCTTGTTTATTCTGGCTCTTTTCTTCATATAAAGAAGCACAAGTTAAAACAATACTCTTCTTAATATAGTCACAAATGCCTTGCTGCCCGCAAGCTTTATTACTAGGTATCAAGCATTTCCTAACAAAGATGTTTAGCAGTTCTTGAGTTCTTGTTCAAACTGTTTGACGCATAGAAGCTGTATCTTTATTGGCACTATTTTGTAGTGACAGCATATTCCTAGCATCATTACCAAGTACACCAGCAATTTCAAGGGCATACAGAGGTTTCTTCTCATCATTTGTATCATACTTTGTCAGCTTTTTGGAGCTCTCTTTGTGAGTTATGCTTTATGAAGCCCAATGTGAAAGATATGTTGTTTGTACAGAAGTATGGGAGTGCAAGTTGTAGTATAGTGCCACCTGTTAAAGGCTGTAGATATTTTGCTTGTACCAACAATACCATCTCCTCCTTCTCCTTTCGCTACAGCATTCAGCACCATTTCTGACTCTGCTAAGCATCCATCTGGCTGACCGATTTCCTAAAGCGCTTCATCTGGCAGTTGGTGAGCATAGCAAGGTATACCCTGCACCACATATAAAAGCTGGCATGGTCACAAAAGAAGTAGGGAAGTATAGACTTAATGGGGTATATAGAGTATATAGGTTCCACCACCCATCTCACTGTGTTACAGTAAGCATAAGTAACACTGCAACCATCTCAAGATATTGCCACTGGAATGTAAAGCTGGGTGCCTTGATTTTTTTTCTAACTTAGCCTTCAAATATAAATTGGTAAACTTCAGTATCTTATATAAACTGCAACAGTTTCAGGTATATTTTAGAAAGCAGTATCAGTACTATATTATTATCTTAACTGTTATGTTGAAGGGTTTGAATCAGTTTCTTAATGTTCTCTTGGTCTTTCAACTCTCTTATGGTTTCAAGCAGGTCTGGGCTGTTGTCTTTTATGAATGCCAGTATCTAAGACATTAGTATTCGCCAAAGGGCTTGGTAGGTTAGCTTGTTTGTCCTCATGGTCATCTTATAATCCTTCCCTGGCAATGTATGTTTGATAAGGTTTACACCAGGAATTCCACTTTAAGTCCCTATATCAGAAAGACATGAACATTTCATATGATCTCTAATGACTTTGTGATAGCTTGTGGCTATATGCAGCCTTCCTATCCTCAGTGGAAGTCTACCTTTGTAGGTTGGTATGGATAATTTCAAATCAATCACCTTCAGTGCAGGTCCTTGTCAACTGCAACAACAGTACAACACTGCCTCCATTTACCAGCTATGCATATGAACTTCAAAACATCAGTTTTTCAGGTGTCAGACCCATGGACTTTTTGCTTTATGATGGGGGGGGTATTCATCACTTTTCATTTGAGGGAATGATGTACTTGGGAACTGATTAAAAGAAGCCCAGTTTGACAGAGTTTCTGCACATCATCTACTGAAAAGTCATATAAATTGCATGAGCTACCTAAGCTTCAGCACATTTTTGCAGCAGTCACTGAAACATTATAATACCTACTTCCTGTCAAAACAATGGCTGACTCGATGACGCATTCCCAAATCTATGCTGGCAGAAATTATCATGCTCATTTTTCCAGGAACTGCAGATGTATTTATTTGCTTGCAGGCTCAAGCTCAGAGCATTTCATACCTTGTCCTTGCTCATGCTGCCAGACTTCTATCTGCATTGATGGCATGTGTCCTTCTCATCCAATATGGAGTCATTTATGTTAATATCATCTAAACTGCAGTGTGCAAACTTGACTTTGTAGACTTTTGTAGGCAGCAGAACTCCTGTTTCTGGTTTCATAGTGGTCACTATCATTGAGAAAGTGCAGTATAATGTGAAGAACATCATCAAAGCTCATTGAATTGCCTGCATTATGACAAAGCTGCCCAAGCTATTTAGATCATATTTTTTGAAGTGCAATGGCACCCAAACAAATGTGCTATGATGTCCACTTCTTTCCGACACTCTCGTCATATACTATAAATTGAGCTGTGCTAAAATTTGGGGATTCTCTCTCATTTTGTTTATTAGCATCTATACTGACATGCTTCATATTGACTAACTGTGAAGCCTATAAAACCAAAACCTTTAGGGCACAGTAGCACTAGATAGCAAGGTACCAATCACACTGGAAAGCCCAGAAGAAGTTCTTAATCTTAAAGAAAAAGTGCTTAAAAGATTATCACTGGCTTTCCTTAGCTCCAGCATTTTTTAAGTAATTTTGAAGCCTCTTTGACTGGGATGTAGCAAAAGGTCACCAAGTATCATGAGAGCAGTATGCACTAATGCCCATTCTCAGGTCAATACACAGGAATGTCTGTATTCTGTTTCTGCAGTTTGTTCAGCATGATATAATACGTTACTAATGAGAGTGTCAGCATTTTTTACTCGGACTAGTAGTGTTGTTCTTTTTATTTTATCCTTCTACAGTGGCTGAATGAAATGAAAAAAATAGTCATTCGGTTCAATTGCACTTTTTTTCCCTAAATGATGGTCTTCTGCTAATGAATGAATGCAGGATTGTACTTATCGGTTCTTCTTTAAGCATACAGTATTAGTTCCAAACATCAAGGGCAGCCGTGGAGGTGTAGCAGTTAGTGTTGCCATCTCACAGCAAGAGGTTCTTCGGTTCGATTCTCGGCTGGAGTGCTTTTTGTGTGGAGTCTGCATGTCGTCTCTGTGATCGCATGGGTTTTCTCCGGGGGCTCCGGTTTCCTCCCACATCCCAAAGACATGCTGTAGGTGGATTGGATACTCTAAATTGCCCCTAGGCAACCCTGGATGCCCAGGCATCAAGGTCAAGTCCATGTTTATGGATGCTGATGGATGCTTAATTTGCTGATGCTGAATCCATGAAACTGCAGGAGCAGTTCATTTGTACTGAGCATGAGGATAATTCATTCTGCTTACTGTACGTTCACATCCAGCAACAGCACATTGTCTACATTGTTGAGTCTGTGGAAATTCAGTTACCCAGGGACAGGTCCCTTTCCAGTGACACTGATGGGTGCCCAATCCATCATTATCTGATTCCTGATGACAAAACCCATCCTTTGCAAAATGTGAGTACAGTTTGACAATAATTGAAAAAAAAATGTCTCCATCTGCCTTCTCATCCACCAATGTGACATCCACATTTAGACACTGTTACAGTGACTCTGGTGACAGCAACTCCCAGTTCGATTGACCCTACAGAACTAGACATCTGCTAGTATATCATTATCATAAGAAAAGATTTGTTTTATTTTTGAAGGTTATAAATTTGTCTTGAAATGTTTTGTAATAATTTAGATGGTTTCTCCCTGGGCTTCTGCTGAAAATGGGCTTCTACCGAGTTGGACTTTTCTGGTAATCAGATGTCAATAAATAAATAAATAAACTTGTCTTTAACTTTCAAGTGTTGTTTATTTGTAATAAAAAAATCCATATCTGCATACTTAGTTTCCTATTTTCAGCCTTTCACGTTACACTAAAACTCGTAACACAAAAGATGGCATGCCTTGTGAAAGCACTTTTTATCTCTGCATACCAGATGTATTTATATATTTATTTACTTTCTTACAATTTTGCTAACCTAATACTAGGCTCCTTTTCAACCTTGATCTAGAACAAAGGCAAGTATAATACAGTGTACATTAAATGTTGTAGTTAATAACATGTTAAATAATGCAACATACAGACAACAGTGAATGGGTTAATTAGATTAATGTTCATAGTAGGTAGTAGGGGGAATAGTTACATGTTTATATGTAGAAGACTTCAGATGACTTTCTAGATGATTCTGTTTTCAGTGAAGGTAGTCAGATCATTAATGCCACAGAGGGAGGAAGATACATTATTCCAGAATAATGGGGCTGTTTCAATTAAAAAATACATCTCATGATTATTTAGAGGGGATGTGGTGTGTAGGAGTGGAGGTTGCTCCTTCCGTTTGGGACTGAGTGATGTAGCTTGCCTTGTGGATTTATAGGGAGGAAGTCAATTGTGGACAGTAGCCATCTTTCAGCAGTCTGTTTATCATTGTGAGAAGTGGATGTTGTTAGTTATGGATTATATACCTTTAAATAATAATGAGCTACACTGATTTGCATATCCTGTGGTGCAGAAATGTTCCAGAAAATTCAGTTTGCAATATACACCTCATGTTGTTAAGACTATATATACTTTCTTATTATGTTGTTTATTAAACCTTCTGACATGACGGATGACATACACTTGGGTTACTTGAAGGAATTTATTTTTTCATACAGTCATGCCTACAGTGATATTCAGTAGCTAAAACAAGTGTGATAAATCTGTATGTTTTGTTAAACATAATCTGTCCTTATTATTGCAAAGAGGACTATCCATGGTTATGTTCAACCCAAACAAATTTAAAGTACCTAAACAACCAGTCAGACGTAGCCTGACTTAATGTAAGGATCCTAAACATATCCAGTGTTCTGCGCATGTATTGGCGCATGCCACGTGTACTGTGTGTATGACTAGCTGGTGCACAACACAATAATGCTTCAGGAGTTATTTATTAGCTCACTAAGCATGCTTGATCATAGTGCCTCTCACCCCATCCCCATTTAGCAACATGCTGCTTCACCATCTACAACAACAGTAATAACTGGCAAGAAGAAGGGCATGGCTTTTAACTTCTTTCCAAACATTTTCCCAAGAATACATGAGTCAACATTGTCAGGGCTGCTGAGTGACTAAATAAATACCTTTCAAAGTGATGAATCCTTAGGGTTCGCTAGGATATGTTTGCATTCTGACTTTGCAGTCAAATGCAGCTGTAGCTGGCTGCTCAACAGCTTTATTTGGTTTCTGCCTTTAGTTTCTTGTGTTTGTACAGTAACCTATAAGGATTTCCTTTCTTCTCCACTTTGTGTAAATGCCAAGCCTTGTGTACTTTAATCCTGACACAGCTTGCTTCAACTGGTACTGCATCCAGTGTTTCCATTATGTTTGCTTATCTTTGGTCTGAGTATATCAAGGGATATTTGTAAGCAAAGACTTGTTTACAACTGTTTCTCCCATATTTCATTGAATAAACTAATACAGGTTAAGTGAATTAAACAAGTATTTTTAGCATGTTCTGCAAGATCAGAAAAAGTTTTAAAACATTTACAACAGTGGTGTAAGCGTGCTGTACCTGCATTTTTTTGCAGTATGGCATCATTTAGAAATCGCATTGCATTTGCCGTCAAATATCTGTTGCATATTAGTCTTATCTAAGAACACAGCAGATATGTGTAAAATATATATATATATATATATATATATATATATATATATATATATATATATAGTCATCAAAAAGAGGCATGATTTTCCTTCATGATACAATACTAAAAAATGTTAATTTATTTTCCTGCAGTGACGCCATGGGAAATGCTCCAGGGAGATAATGAAATATGTCTTCTAGAAGCTTGTTGAATCTTAATCCAGTAAAGTGATGATCTTTGAATACATTACATACTGACTTGTATTACAGTTGCTCAGGCTGTCAGTTATACTGTGAAGTCCTGCTGCCTTTATACCTCTCAGAGTAGCCCAACATGAACGGTCAGATACTTAGTCTTCTTCAACCTGACGGGCTCAGAAACTTGGGATAGCAAAGTATAGATGGAAAGACTCTCATTTTCCTCCCAGCTAAAAAGCTGTTAAGAATATGCCTCCTTACAAGGATCTATTTTATTTTGGTAACCATATTAGATTTGGAAATTAAACATCTGGGTTTCTAAGTAAATTAATTCATTGTTTTCCCAGGGCTCTACTGTAAAACGAACCTGGCTGATGTTATTTTTAACAGAAATGTACTATCGCAGAAAATGTATGTGAAGCAGGAAAATATGACCAATAAATTAGGTTTAGCAATATAACATACCTTACTGTCAGTTTTCTATTACTGAAAAGCAATACAAGATCACTTGGCAGTCATTACAATACACATCAAAAGACATTTATCTGTCTTGTTAGTCATTTTCCTAGACACCAAATATATTTTCTTCCTGCTTTCCACCAACCTTCCCTGTCAGTCAGCCTTCCTTCAACCCATGGGTGGGAGACAATTGCTTAAGCTACCAGGTAGATAGCCAGTGGGGTATTCTCTTTGACTGGCCCTAACCCCACCCAGGTGGCTGATATGGTTACCAGAAGTACAATGGGGTACACCTGTGCTCTCTGTATCTCATCTGAGTGCTCCTTGTCTCTCTTCCTCTCTCTCACACATGCACGTACACACACACACACACACACACACACACACACACACACACACACACACACACACACACACACACACACCCTGGCAGCTATCATCGGCAACTTGGGATTGCACAATTCGCACGGGAGTAGTCAGCTGACCATGACCATCATATCCTTCCTTCCTTCCAGGATGGGTGAACCCGTGTAAGCTCCTCACTCCCACCCTCCCATGCCCACTCTTCCAGTGCCCAAGCTGCTAATCAAACTTGGACTGTGGGTTGTTGTTGTTAGGGCTTTATCCTGTACTACATAGCGCAGAGATAAATGCCAGTAAATTATTCTACCTCTTTCTGTCATTTGTTTCTTTGTTTTGTTATATTCCATTATATATCCATATCCATCCAGTTTCACTTTCATTTTATTTGCACTTGATATCAAAGTCATTTGTGGAAAACTGAAAAATATCATCTACAAATAAATGTGCAAGCATCATCCTTAAACTGGATTGCTATGCATTGATATCTTTCCCAAAAAGACATGAACATTTGACAAAGTCCTATGCCAACACTGACTTTGTTTTACTTAATGCTGGGAATGCCAACAATATATTTACTGCACAAATACAGGGTCAGAAAGGCACCCAGCAGAGTCCCTGGAACCCTATACTGTTGTATCACCTCTTGCCAGAAATTCTAAGGTAGGTCTTTTTCTGAAAAGATTTCAAGTTTGCATAAACTAAAGCACTACTGGTGATTCCCTGCTGGTTGAGGAAAGAAAATCTATATTTTTTTGTCTGTGAGTGATAAAGCTGCTTTCTGTTTTACCTGCTCCATTTTGTTTTCTGTTTTAAGAACTCTGCTTGGCCTGGTGTTTTTGTTCCGTGTGAGAGATAAACACTTAAATTAGCTAGGCTGCACATTTCATAGTTTTTGCTGGTCAAATTACTTTTTGAGTGATACTTAAATACACATTGACTTTCTGGGCTCTTTTTCTGAAAATATTTCAACCTGCATAAACTAAAGCACTGCTGATGATTCCCTGCTAGTTTTAAACCTGGTGATTTTAAGATGCCCACCCCTACTTTAAATTGAGATGAATAAGCTCCTCCTTTTCTAAACTGCTGTTGATATCTTGAATTGTTTGCCTTTCCTTGTTGTTGTATCTTTTGGCTTTTCCCGGTTAGGGGTCGCCACAGTGGAACTCCGGTCCGCTAATGATTGACAGTAGATTTTTAAGTACTGAGTTGCCAGCCCTGACGCACAACCTTCAATGAAGGTACGCCCATTCATGCATGTCTCCACACAGAAGACGCTTTAGCTGAGAATCGAACAGGACAACGTCTTACTGTGAGGCGACAACGCTACCCCAGCACCACCACCGCAGTTGTTTGCCTTTCCTTGTGCTTATATTGAAAAGGTGCATTTTCCTTCTCATTGTCTGTTCTACTGATTTACTTGCTCTGATTTCATTATCTAGCTAGCTGTTGGATAAAGTAGTGTATTTTTACACTCTAGCAAGCACTTATTTTTACATTAAGAGGTCAATGGATTTTCCATCTGGTGCACTAGGTGGTAGCCTGGTCTGTTTAGGTTGGGGTAACACCTGAGATTTCTGTATGTAGCTTTATTGGTTTGAGGGCTTATAAATCGGCTTATCTTGTTTTTACTCCCTTTATAAATTCTGTACAATTGAGTGACTCTTGACTCATTTATAAAAGCGAAGTGCTTTTATTGAATAATCACACTTTTATAAGCTGTTTAAAGTACACTGCTGTATCTGTATCTTTAAGTTTGTTTGTGGTAGCATTTTGTATCTTTTAAGTTTGTTTGTGGTAGCATTTCACTCTGGACACTTCTTTACTGTGCATTTACATTAGGAGGACTGGGATTAATCATCTAGTGGCAGTAGGTGTTTACCTGGTTTATCTGAGCTGGTAAGCACACAAAAGGGCTTTTGAAGTATCTTTTTGCATTTCTCTTATATACTGTAACTGTACTTAAGCAGTTTCATAAAAAAAATATATTGTCTGCTGCTGCTTTAAGTAATTAATTGCACTGTATTACATTATATCTGTTAGTTATATGGCTGTTGTAGTTAGTATGTGTGGTCTTGTTACACTTGGACTATAAACCAGCTAGTCTACATTAAGATGTTTTTCTGCACCCTTGTGGCAGGTGTGTGCTGATCTAACTTGTCTGAGTTAGGGATTGCTGGCATAAGGCTTATTGTGTGCTTTCTTGATTGGTAGTTAGGTTAAAACTTGTTTCTGTTTGGTCATATTTAAGCCTCGCGTTTGTGTGGTACTGCTCTTTGTGCAGTGCCTTGTGTAAATGAAAATGTGTAGAAGTTCAGTTTTTCCCTAAACAGATGCCAGTGAAACCCTTCCAAGCCTTTCTGCTGCTGGAGGAGCAACTCAGTTGTGCACTGAGCAGTCTTGCCTTATTGATCAAACTTAGCCTACACAAATTATAGGTCCCCCTTGTAGTCTTGGAGCTACCAGCACAGTCCTGTCAAATTAACCCATTCCCTTTCCTAATAAAACATACAGTAAGAGCCTGCTATCATGGAAAGGCAGTTTCCCATCATCTCTCTGGCCAGCCTGATAGACATGGGCATCCTATGGCAAAGTAGCAATTGTCTCATGTATACTGACAACCACTTACTCCTGAATCAAATACTTTATGTGAAAGATGTAATTATACTATGAAATTGAAGGCAAGACTCTTACATAAGGACAAATCAAATGCCAAAGAGGTTGTCAGCATACACACACTTCCCACACTAAATAAGCACATGACACATAAACCCACATATGTGGAGGTACTCGTTAGTAACTTACCAAAAGATCAGTGGCCTCCCAGATGGAAACTATTTACACACATAACAATGCAAAAAACAACCACAACACATAATAACACACACACACACACACACACACACACACACACACACACACACACACACACACACACACACACACACACACCAGTGTCTCAACAAATAAGCCCATAAGGCGTAACACCGCAAAACCTAATGTAGTGATGATGCTTGATAAGGAGCATGTTACAGTTAGATGCGTGTTAGGTGACAGGATCCATCAAGTCACTCAAGCATTCAAGTCACTCAAGCACAAGTATCAGTATAACTCCTTCATAGTCCATGTGGGGGTGAATGACTTGAGACATACCGCAATGGACTATATGAAGAGAGACATGACTGATCTCTCAGATTATGTGTCACAGGCAGGTATAAGTCTATCCTTAAGCAGCATTCTACCTTCTCCAAGGATGATGCCACATACGAACAAAAAATGATTGACTTTAACAATTGGCTTAGCTTCTGGTGTCAGTCCAAGGGGATCCAATATCTGTCAGCCTGAGAAGACATGGTCAACATGCCATGCTGCTTTGACAGAGATGGTCTGCACCTGTCTCCTTTAGGCTTTCGGATACTGGCAAAGTCATTAGCCACCCCTATTGTGCCTATTTTATTCAATGTCAAAATAACCAAACTTCCAGCATAGCAAAATTCTCTCCAGATAAACTCAAAGTACTGCTCCTTAATGCTAGGGGTCTAAACAAGAAACTGCACTCCCTGGAAGCACTTCTCACTTTAGAACATGCTGACGTCTGTGCAGTCACAGAGACATGGTTCAAAGGTGCGGAAAGCACCCCATCCGTGAAGCACAACAATGTCTTCCATATGTTCACACCACAAAATGAACATAAAAAAAAGTAGGAGGTGTATCCATCTTCAGTAAGGATAAGTACACCTCAAGACTGGTCAAAGAGTATGACTCTCTTGAGTTACTCCATGTTCAATTAACTATAGGCAAAGCCCCCTAACACATCATAGCTAGCTGTAGTTCCTCCACAACGAAACAGGAAAAGCATACTGCATATCTGGAATTACTGGAGTCACCTGCCCTACAGCTCAACACCTTACTCATGAGTGATTTTAATTATCCTATGATCGACTGGGAAACATACATGACCACAAACATACTGGCTCAGAGGTTCTTGGACTTTTTCATTGGAAATGCTCTGGAACAGCTAATCAGTACACCCAGAAGAGTCTCAAATGTCCTGGACTAGTACTCACTAACATGGTGATGTCCTCCCTGGTAAGATCGGACCATAAGTCAGTCTTGTTCAATGTAGTTATAAGACCAGATACCCCATCAAGCTCAAAAATGCTTAAGAATTTTTCAAAGGCAAATTACCTCCTACTAAGTAATGGTATAAGAAGTTTCAGAACCCCTTGAATATAGACAACACAGACTGCTATGCAGAGGTGTACAGCAATGCCCTATATAATCACTTAAGCAGTTGTATAGAATTGGCTGTACCTGACTGGATTAAAACCAGTCTTGCTGAAAAAAACAAGCCACGCTGTGTGAACCCCTAGTATAAACAGGCTATACAACAACAGAAAGAAACTAATGTCCAAGAACAAGAGGGAACTAGCTCAGCAGAGGAAGCAATCCTTCCCTAGCTTAAACAAACAAATTAGAGATCTTGTCAAGTCCTCCAAAGCTAATTATGAAGCAAAAATAGGCTTCCTAGCTAAGGATAATCACAAGGCATTCTTTAACTACATCTGAAATCTAAAATGGAATACCCAGATATGCACTGAATTGGCTGTGTACGGAACCACCCATTCTCAACTGGAGGTATTAGTCAACCTGCTAGCTGACAGATTTAGAGAAAACTTCACCTCTCTATCCCCTCTAGTCATCCCCCAAAGTATACCTGCCACCATTCCTCAGCCTATTATGTCAAGAAAGCAGATCATCTCGCCACTCTCCAAGGTCAAAAACAAGGCATTAGTGGGACCAGACAGCATCTCAGGTTGCCTTTTAAACAACTTAAAACATGGCCTAAAAGACCCACTTGGATCCCTGTTTAGCCACAACTTGAGAACTGGCCATGGTTTGGCTGAATGGAGGACAGCAGCAGTAATCCCTCTGCACAAAGGGGAACATCAACCAACCCTGGGAATTATAGGCCCATAAGCTTGACTAGCCTCATCTGCAAGGCCATGGAAAGAATCATTATGGACCTTCTTAACAAGGACATAGGTAATCTTCAAACTCTGGACCCAATCCAGTTCAGATTCATTAAAGGTAGATCATGCCTGTTAAACATGGTTGACTTCTTCAAGAAAGTTATCAATGCCCTGGACGAGAGAAAGTCAGTGCATACCACCTATCTTGACCTAGTCAAGACATTTGACACAATCCCCCACTCAGGTATTATAGAGAAACTCTCCCTTTTGGGAATTAACCCCTACATTACCAGATGGATAGACAACTGGCTCACCAACAGGACACACTGTCAAAGTGGGTGACTTCACCTCTAGCAAAAGACTAGTCATTAGTGGCATACCACAGGTTTCTGTGCTGGACCCCTTACTGTTCTGCATTTATTTCTCATAAGTTTAGGTAAACTTTAATGGCCTATGGCTGACTAAGTTTGGTGAGGATTGAAAACTGGCAGCAATCATTGAGTCTCTCAATGATGTTAATATACTGCAGACAGGGTTAAAACAGACAAATTATTAGTGCCAAAGTCACGGATTAAAGTTAAATGCAAAAAAATGCATTAGTATTCTCTTTGGGAAAGCTGACATCCCTGCTAATTACATTATAGACAGCACCCCCCTAAGTGTAGACTCTGTGGTACATAAGCTGCATACTCAGGTTGACAGCAGTCTGAACATTGACCACCACATCGTCACAGTAGTAAGGAAATCCTTCTATGTGGCACATCTTATAAGTAAAGGCATTGCATCTAGACCTAAGTATGTTATAATTCAATTATACTTGGCCCTCATCAGACCAGTAATTGAGTACAATGCTCTTGTTTGGGTGTACCTCACCAGACACCTGCAACAATTGGAGAGACCACAGAGGTTTCACCAAGAAATTACAGGGTACACAAAATAAGTCTTTAGTGGAAAGACTGAAAGCCCTGTTACTGTATTCTGTCTCCTACAGGTTGCAAAGCGGTGACCTGTGCCTGGCTTGCAGGGCAGTCTCTGACCCAGCTGTGATGTAAATTCTACACATTCATATATCAAACTGCAGGAGGGTCACTTGCTCCAGGAATCTTAACCTAGCCTCTGACATGAACAGGTCATGCTGGATAGATAGATACTTCTCCCAGATACTGCCACTTCTCTGGAACAAGCTTTTAATTAATGTGAAACAGAGTCCCTCCCTGATCCTCTTCAAATACAGCCTAGATCAATGGATGGGTGACTGCAGATTCACTCCTGGGGTGGTGCCCATGTTATTCATGGACAAAGAAAGTTGGTATTAACTACCAAAGACTCTTACCTCTGTGTACTTCACACAGTTAACCACCAACAACTGGGGCAACTCAGGATAAATATGACTAGGCTAGTAAGGGCTCTAGGGCCATTATTTTAGTAACCTCCTATGAACCTATGAACAAACATCTGTGTCTTTTATGGGTTCACAAGACAAGTGACTGGTAAACTTCCTGACTCCACCAACATCAAAGCCATGATGAAATCTTTATTGATTCTTCTGATTCAGATGCTCAGCTATTGCATGGAGTGTCCATTCCAGCACTCTGATAAAGATTTTTCCAGATAGGCTGAAAATCATGTTTGTCCTTTTGATGATAGGAAGTACTGCCAGCCATATGAGGAGAAGTAGGGCAGTGGATGTGTAACATATGCCAGCACAGCTAGCTGGAGTTTTATGAATAATTATATGTCATTTGTATATCAAACTGATTTGTACAGATGCTTGTGCTAAAAATATATTTGTAAAGCTGCTTGTGTTAAAATGATAGTATGCTGCTGAAAAGAAAATAAATGTACATGTATTTCTGTAACTGAATTAAATGTATATGTTTTAACAGAGGATACTAGAAGTTGTTGTATCTTTCGGCTTTTCCCGGTTAGGGGTCACCACAGCGGAACTCCGGTCCACTAATGATTGGCAGTAGATTTTTAGGTGCCAAGTTGCTGGCCCTGATGCACAACCTTCAATGAAGGTATGCCCATTCATGCATGTCTCCACACAGAAGATGCTCTAGCTGAGAATCGAACAGGACAACGTCTTACTGTGAGGCAACAATGCTACCACAGCACCACCACCGCAGTAGGTTAATCTCAGTCCAGCCAACTTTAAAATATATCTAAAATTAAATTTATTTATGGGTTAAGCCATAAAGATGTTATCCCACATTTGTCAACATGGGACTGGACTGAGGCTGCTTGATTACTGGCCCAGAGTGGGGACATCACAGTCCTATAAGTGGAACATACCTTCCTATCCCCCATTTTTAAATAGGGACTACCACTAAGTTTGCCCACGTAGCATTACTATCTGCATCTTCCTTGCAACATTGAAAAAAATCATAATAAGCATGATACCCCAAGAATATCAAGCACCATTAACATTTACAGCAAGATCTCATCCACTCCTCTACTTTTCATCTGAGAATTGTTATAGTAATGTAGTAACCTTATCTATAGAAGCAGTCCCCTTATACCATCTGCTTCTGGCACTGCTTCCACACAGGAAAGCATGTCTGCCAGTTCCAGAAGCTCCTCCAAATGGTTTCTACTTCCTGACAGTTTGGTGGAGGTAAGACCTATCCATATCTTGCTATGAAATCTTGGACAATGTCCTACCTCCCCTACATCTCCAGAGGGTTGACTAAAACATTTTGAGGCTGTTTGAATGTTATTCCACATTAACTCATCAAACTCTTCAAACACCTCAGTCTTTGCTTCAGTGACTCCCTAAACTGCTGGTTAGAGTTTTCCTCCTGACCATCTTTATGCAGGATAGTTGTCATTTGGGCAGTTGAGTCCTGCAAAAAAATAACATGAAAAACAACAAATATCCAGAGATTTCACCTATTTCAGCATGTCTGCCCATGGATCCCCTTCTTTCAAAGCAGTCTCATGTGAACATGTTTTTGAAAGGCTTCTGAGGAAGGATTAGTTATCAAAGAAACTCTGTCTTTGTGGAATATGAGATAAAGCTGGCTTACCATAAGAGCTTTCAATTCG
Source organism: Protopterus annectens (assembly GCF_019279795.1). Classification (NCBI taxonomy): domain Eukaryota; kingdom Metazoa; phylum Chordata; order Ceratodontiformes; family Protopteridae; genus Protopterus; species Protopterus annectens. The sequence goes on along the minus strand of NC_056747.1, from coordinate 619,478,122 downwards.
GTTAGTCTTCTTGAAGAGGTCAGAGCAATCAGTAAAACTGTTTTCTGTGTTGAAAAGTTTCAAGTCAGACAAGTTAGCTTTAGCTGGTTCAAATGGAGAAAGTGTTAGCTTCTCTAACACGAAATTAAGATCACAAGGAGACACGGATTTTCTTGGAGGCTTTTTATGCAACACCCCTTTCAAAAATATGTTCACATGAGATTGCTTTGAAAGAGGGGGACCCCTGGGCAGACATGATGAAATAGCTGAAAAATGAACCTTGATATTGGAGTAAGACAGACTATAGGATAGTAACTGACACAAATAGTGTAAAAACAGAGAAAACCTAACCCTGAATGGATGCTGGTTTCTTCATTGGCACCAACTTGAAAAACTTTTCCATTTGCTTGTGGGGTTTGGCTTTATTGGCCTGAAATTGTCCATTAAAACGACTTCAAATGTAAAAGTCATGGGCAATCAGAATCGCCATATAGCTGAAACACCTGATGTTCATAAGGGTCATTTGCATATATCCCACGTGCCTCTGTTACAGGAGGTTATGCAGGTCACTCATTGGAAGTTCTAGCTTGGCTGGAGTTTTCATTTAGTTTTTTCTGATTGTTTTTTCAGTGTGACCTTCTAACTCTTTGTTTTCATTTGCTAATATGTGATTTTCCAGTAGCAGGTTTTCTTGCCTCCATCAATACCTGCTGCACATCCTCAGAAATGCCTATAACGTATTAAAACCCTATCATACAGGCAGCCAGTTGCAGTTGTTTGGGATCAGGCTGTGTCAACCACCCCTGATCTTATGTGAGTAAATCCAATCTGTGAGGAAGCTGGTGGTATTTGCCCATGGCCATTTCCAAAAGAAGGGAGAACCACTGTTGCCTGGACTAGAAGACTAGAAGGGATTTACCACAATAATCATTGAGGATTCCTTCTGAATCTCCAGACGTGTCCTAGAAATTAGTGGAAATGCATGCAGAAATATTTCTGTCCAATGAAAAGAAAAGAAAAAGCATCTGTCTTTCAGGCCTTCTTGCAGACAGCCCTGGAACAAATTTTTGCTAGTTGATGGTTTAGAGAGGAGCAAAATGATTTACTCGAGAGGTTCCCCACAGATGGATCAAATCTTGGAATACCCCTGATGCAGTTTCCATTTGTGAGGGTCTGTCCTGGTCCTGCTTAGCTTGTCTGCCACACAGTCTTTCTCTGATGGGATATAATAAGACAATAGAGTAAAATTGTGCTGTAAAGCTATATCCCATGCTAACATGGCTAGTCTGCATAGGGGTAAGATCTGGATCCCCTTGCTTGTTTATATACCACATCACTGTGGTGTTGTCTGTAAACACTTGAAGAAGTCCCAGGGACCATGAATGACTCAGAGTTGACAGCATTTATAAGAGCTAGTATCTCCTTTATGTTTATGTGTTTTGATCTGTCTTTCTTGTTCTAAACACCCTGCACTGTTATGCCCATTATTACTGAAAAGTCTGAGGAGTTTGCTGTCATTGTCTGTGTTGGAGCGGGAGAGGGAGGAGACCTGGATTCTGAGAAACTTGATGTCTCCACAACACAATCTCCATTTTGTACAGATCATAAGACTGCAATTTGAAACGTTAATGAGTGTTGATGCTGGAACCACAGAGATTTTAGATACCGTTGTATCTTTTTCATGTTGAGTCTTCAAGAGGTAGCATGTTAATCATGGATTCCATGAGACCCAGAATCCTGAGGAATTCCCCAGCTGAAATGGAAGTCTCAGTGGAAAACCCCAGAGGTAGATCTAAATATAGATCTATTTTTTCTTCCTGTGGAAGAAAAGATCTTTGTACTGAGATGCCCAGCAGGCACCCAAGAAAAACAATCCTTTGAGAAGGAGTCAGCCTGTGTAGGAAATCCCTTACCCAAGAGAGATTCCTGACACTTTAAAAAAGACCCTGCAAAGATAAGCAAGTTGTCTAAATATGGAAAACAATGTGGCTACACTACAGTCTACAGTGGGTTAACACAGGGCTAGACATTTTGTGAACACTCTTGGAGCACTGGATAGCCCAAAGCGTTAAGACAGACAACTGATAATGTAATCCATATACTCAAAATCTTAAGCAATGCCAGAAATCTGGATGAATAGGAATGAGATGATATGCATTTTTTAAATCTAATACCACTAAGTAACTCAAATGATGAAGATGGGGTAATAAGTTCTGAAGTGACAGCGTTTTGAACATTGGCACCATCAGAAACTGTTTCAGGAAGAAAAAGGTCCAGAACTGGTCTTGAGGAGTCTTATTTCTTTGACACAAGGAAAATTCTTGAATAAAACCCTCCTTACAGAGGAGGAGGAGGAACAACTTTTATTACCTCCTTGAACCAGTATGTGATGTAAGACAGGAAGGAAGAGAAGGATTTTGTCTGGTAGATGAGGAGGAATTCCCTAGGAAGGAGTGAGAGCCTCCCACTACCATCTGTAGCCTTGATGGATCACATTCAGGACCCATTTGTCTGAAACAATCTGTTACCAAAGACAGAAGTGGAGATTCAAACTTTTTTTGAAGTTTAAGAACCTGCCAGGGTGAGAGTGGAGAGGGGACAAGCCATTCTGACTTATTGGGCTGTCCTTTGTTCTAGGGGGATCCTGCTTTCTTTTTGGAACCCCCTTGCCTTTGCTTTTGAAATGTTTGCTTACCAGCATTCTGCTGACATTATTTATACTTCTTTTTGCTAAAGCTAGATAAGGGAGTGAAGAACTCATTAGAAAAATTACAGAAGAAAGGCTAAAAAGTCTAAGAAATTACCTGAATCAGGTTTCCCCTGTCTTCACACATTTTCATAACTTCTGCAGTACAAGAAAAAGAAACCAAATTACACAAAGCAGATTTCTCCTCATAAGAAGAAACTGATGCCAGAACATTCCTTGTGCTTTCATAATTAGCCAAGATAAACTCCAGCATATGAGCCTGACAATTGAGGATTCTAAAATTTAAAGTTGTAGAAGAATACACTTTTTTTCCAAAACTTGTCAAAAGCCGTCCTATCCTTGTCAGGATGAGAGTTGTTGTTGTTTGTCTTTTGGCTTTTCCCGGTTAGGGGTTGCCACAGCGGAACTCTGGTCCGCTAATGATTGGCAGTAGATTTTTACGAACACCGAGGTGCCAGCTTGACCTTCAATCTTCAACAAAGGCACGCCCATTTACGCATGTCTTTCGAATGCCCACCCAACCGCGGGGAGGACATGCAGACTCCACACAGAAGGCACTCCCTGCACTCCAGCCGAGAATCGAATGGGAGAACCTCTTGCTGTGAGGCAACAAAGCAACCTCTGCACCACCGTGGATGTTGTCAGGATGAGAGTGATTAATATTAATAAAATGTTTAGCAGCAGCTGGATTCACTAAAGCAATAGCTGCTGGATCAGGTCTAGGATTAGTGTATAAAAACGTTTAAAAGACTGAGAAATTTTATGTAAGCTATTTTTTTAAGCAGGCTGACTGTCAGAGAAATTGCAGGCTAAAATAAAAACATCCTCCAAGGCAGAAAAAAGTAAAGGTAAAGGTTCTGGAAATTCCATTTGTAACAAATCATATGTTCTGAGGGATTGATGAACCTCACTGTTTCCCACTGAAACAAGTGATTTATCCTGGAAATAGTCTTAGAGAAAGAAAATCAGATACCACACCATTTTCAGAATCTGAATCAGAAATTTGTGGAGAACAAACTGCATGTATCACTTCACATTCCCATCAAGTTGAATCTCTCGAACCTCTTCAGGGAAAGAGGGAGGCCTTATTTATTCTTACCAGAAACCTCTTTAAAAAATAGTGAAGAGCCTGCACAAGACCCTGAGCTAAGCCTAATAAATTACCCCTGATATAGGAGGAGAGATATTTTTCATTTTCTATTTCTTTTTGACAGGAATTTCTGAAGAAATATATCCAGTATTGCCATTAACAATTCCAAATAAGCAAAGGTACTTCCCCTGCATTGTCTCCCAGGATGAAAAGGAATGGCTCTCCCTTGACCACTAAGGGGACTCCCAGCAGCCACAGAGGACATGTCTAACGCTCAGTGCATGGTGGCTGTAGGAAGCTACATCAGTGGGATCTGTGAAGAAAAAGATGAACGCTAGAGCAGAGTCACCCACCTGCAGCTGAGACAAACTACTAGCCTGCTGTGGTGGCAAAGGCTGCTTAACAATCTTTTTCTTTTTGTGGCTGGAAGACCAACTAAGGAACTGGTAAGTTGTTCCATGGTTAAGCCAAAACTGGTGTCTCATTCCTGGGAAAGCTAAGCAATACTCAGTAAAACATGTTAAGTAGCAAAAAAATCATTTTCTCCCAGGAAAAAAAAACAGTAAAAAGTGTTTTAAACAATTACCCTGGCCACAAAAGGTAAAAATAACAAAAGTAGTTTTGAAAATTTTTACAAAAGCAAGAAATTGCTCTCTTGTTTAAAAGTACATAAACATCATGAGACATTCCACAAAGAAAACTTTTTTCCCAGCTTAGAAGCACACCTTTTACAGAAAAAGTAACCTTTATATGATAAAAAGTAAAGTGGAAAGTTTATTCCCTAACAAAAAAATCATCTGTCCAAAAATGGTGATAGTTAACACGATACCCCAACCCCATGTAGAAAATGGGAATAGGGGCTGATGATGATGATGATGAGTGGCATCACATTAGCTGACCTCTGATCCCCAAAAGTCCACAGAGGGTTGCTCTCTTCTGTAGGAGGAAATTCTCAGGAGGGCAAAGTGCCTGACTCTGACAAATGGTTGACTAATGATGCCCTGAAGCTTTCAAAGCTGATTGGTTGTTCTATCCTATACAGGATATAACCTGTAAAGCTTAGGCTACTGCAGTAGTGATCATAATGAAAATCAGTCCTTTGCACTGATAGTAGGTATGATTTGTCCTACGAAATTTCATGTTTGCATAAAAATGTCCCACTTTCGATATCTGAAAATTTAACAACCCTACTGCTGTCTTACTAGCCTTTTGGTACTTGTTTGTCAATTTTGGGATCCATTTATAGCAATGCATGTAACACCTCCTCTTTTAATAATGACTGTTTTCCTTGGTGATGTCCATCAATGGGTCCTCATGTTACCACCATCTCAAGCACTGACCATATTTTGGGCACAGCATCTTGTCACTAACTCAGCTAGTTAGGATTTGAAAACGTTCCTTACAAATTCCACATCCCTGATGAGATGATCTTCCAGATGATTCAGCTGCTGCTGCACTATCTGACTGTATTTTTTTTTTACTCAAATAAATGTTTGTTTTTCATATTACCAAAGTAATGAATTAATACAATGTAATAAATAATGAATAGTATGAATGAAGTTATTAACCAAACGTAAACTATATGCAATATGTATAAAGGCCTGAAATAAAATTAAATATCACATTCTTAGCTAGAGAAATGATCCTGGGAGACTTTAACTGCACAACCATAGATTGGAAAAACTATTCATGCCAGAAAACAAATACCCAGAGATTCCTCGATTTTATCATTGCAAATGCCTTGGAACAGCTAGTCAATACCCCCACAAGAGGTGATAATATCTTGGACTTTGTATTAACCAACATGAGTAACCACTGCAGCACCCCTACAGTCTCATCTTTCCTGGTAAGATCCAACCATAAAGAGGTCAACTCATGTTGTAATTTGATTAGTTCTTTACGCAAACTTTCAACAGTTCTGTTGTTTCTCTTAATGAGTATTTTCAACCACCCAAGAGTACAGTCCTGTGCTACCTGCCTCCATTCTGAAAGTAAATCACTTTCATCCTCAACAAAACCACTGACAGGTAACTTATCGATGCACAGTCCTCTAGGGGTGATATTTAATGAAACATATTTTTCCAACAACTTGGAATCGTAATACACAGTTACCTCCATAGACATTAATCTCTCTAGCCGGGCGAAGTCATCCGAACAGGATTCGGTAGCATTATTAACCCACAAGTCAGAAGTAGCAAACTTTCTTTCTCTTTCCTTAAGAAATTCAGTAAACAAAAATTTGTCATCCATTTTGTTAATGTTCATAATGGCAACACTGAAGGATTTATTTTCAGTGTTTTAGCCAGACCACATTTTGATGGTGGAAATTTTAAGACAGAACTTAACAAGTTAAAACATAAGTTGATTCTCAATTATCACACTTTACATCCGGGGGGGCTTGAATTTAGATGTAGGTTTATCTTTATGAAATATCATATGATATGATGTTTTATGAATTGTCTTGCTTTATGAGAAAGTTTTGCATTTGATATTTTGCATTTAAAATATTTAGCATTATTTAATGTCATTTCATGTATAACATCAAATGTTTGGAGTAGTCTTTATTATTTATTCATTTATTTATATTTATTTACTCACTTATTTATATATTTATATTGTATAGTTTAAATGTTGGATAATGTGGATTAGTGATAAATTAGTATTTAAATAGCATATTTATGGGTATTTCTATGAAAAATGGTATTTAAATGTTTTGTAATGTAATTAAGCAAAAAGGAGGGAAAAAAAGTTTCTATCAATTATTTGTTTAATGCATTTGTATTTGAGGAGATGGGTTTCATTTGATGTATTGTTCCACTGAAGGCAAATTGCCGAGGTACCAGGACGTTTGAATAAAGTGTTGTGGCTTTCCATCTCTGTGGTTGGCGTTTACTTTCTGCTACGTGTTGGAGTTTTTTGAAAAAATGTTTTGCTTTGGTGTTTCGTTATGCATCCTACATGAACTCAGGCATGAACTTGCAGCACCATTAGGCACCCTTTTCAACCAAAGCCTGAGTACTGGCTTTGTCCCAGCTGAGTGGAGGACAGCCACTGTCATCCCTTTACACAAATATGGAGCATCCACCGATCCAGGAAATTATAGACCCATCAGCCTAACTAGCCTATCTGCAAGGCCATGGAACAGATTATCATGGACCTCATTAACAAGGACATTGGCAACCTCCAAATACTCGACCCCACACTGTTTGGCTTTGTCAGTGAGAGGTCATGTCTGTTAAATCTGGTCAACTTCTTTGAGGCAGTCACCAAAGCCATGGACAAGGGGAAGATGGTGCACACTGCCTACCTTGACCTGGCCAAAAGCCTTCATTACTATTCCTCACTCGGGCATAATAGATAAACTCTTTCAACTAGGCATCAATCCATATGTTACCAGATGGGTAGCAAACTGGCAAACTGATAGAACCCGTGTAATCAAAATAGGGGGAAGCCATCTCAAGCAGTAGACCTGTAACAAGTGGCGTACACCAGGGATTGGTCTTGGGGCCTCTGTTATTCAAGATATACTTCTCTGAGGTGCAGGCCAAAACCACTGGACTATGACTGACCAAGTTTGCAGGTGACTGCAAGCTGGGCATGGTCGTCAATTTCTCAAGTGATGTGGACGTCCTCCAAGACAGCCTCACCCAAACAAATAACTGGTGCCAGAAACATGGCCTCAAGCTGAATGCCAAAAAATGCTTCATCATCCCCTTTGGGGAGATTTATGTCCCCACATATTATCACATTAATAACAATGTCTAAGCATGCAATCAGTCATGAGGGTTTTGGGGCACCCAGGTTGATAACCTGACTTTTGACCACCATGTTGCTTCTATTGTATGGAAAGCTTTCTACGTGGCCTACCTCATAAGTAAGGGTATCTCACCCAGGGACAAGGAGGTCATAACATCCCTGTATTCTTCCCTTATAAGGCCAATTATTGAGTACAACGCCCCCTTCAGCATGTACCTTGCAAAGCACATGCAACAGCTGGAGAGACCACAGAGGTTCTTCACCAGGAGAATCCAGGGCCTCAAACATCTACCCTAAACAGATAGGCTAAAAGACCTGTCCCTCTACTCAGTTTCATACAGACTTCTCAAAGGTGACCTCTGTCTGGCATACAAAGCAATCTCAGACCCTGCCTTGATGGGACTGCTGCATATCCACAAGTCAAGCTCCACTCGAGTAACCTGCACATGCAAACTCAACCTGGTCTGTGACATCAGTAGGCCTTGTTGGTGAGACAGATTTGTGCCCCAGAGACTCCCCCATCTGTGGAATAGACTCTCTTTCTCTCCATGTCAAGTAGAGTACTTCATTATCCCTTTTGAGGTGCAACCTGGATAACTGAATGGAAATAAAAAATACAACCCTGGGATTCCACCTGTGTCCCTGCTGGACAGGGTTTTTGGGTACTGACTTGTCTAAACATGAGCTAAACCCTTGGCTAGGCTTATAACGGCCTCAGGGCCAATAGCCTAGTAACTTCCTATGATCCTATGAAGAAAATATATAAACAATTTTGATTTTTTATTAAACAGAGACAGGATCTAGCTGAAAAATGTCAATGAGAGATATCACTTTCTTCCAGGGATTGTTGATGAATGGTTTTGGATGAATCCTGTGTTCTTTAATTTTGGTTTCATTATGAGCTGTTTATTTTAGAAAATATAAAAAGTCTTCAAAAGTGGTGCAGCAGTGGATTTCCATTTTCTAGTTATGCTTTTCCTTGCAACTGCAAGGATGGTCCAAAGTAGAGAAAGATTGTCTTTATTCAAAGCATGACCATAATTAACATTAAATAAAATTAAAGATTTTGATATTGAAAAGGAGTCAGAAAACAAAGCTTTAAAAAAATCTTTCTTTTTTTGGATAGTATAACCACCACTTCCAGTCTCCCAAGGATAAAGGTAACATATTTGGTCAGAAGATAAAGGAAAAGTCTTCTTTTCTCAAAAAAGTTAATCAGTTAGAATGCTAAATAACCCTTGATTGTTTCTTGCCGCATCAGAACTTCCCAATACGTTTTCACCACCCTTGTGACCAGGACAAACGTTTGCAATTAACATACACCTTTAAAGATAACAGACTTTTTGGTAGTAACATCATTTGAACAGTAGACACCTTTCTATAAATAAAGATGTTTATTTTTTTCCTATGCATATAGTTTCATCCAGTTTTTTTTACATAATGGGAGAATTTTATTATTTAACCCTACTGGGTTATAGGAGGCCTTCATATCCCAATATTTAACACCATTTACATGCTGCTAAAATTCTTACTTCACATTGCTTTATTATTATTCTGCTTGATGAAGGGAAAGAAATGGATTTATTATAATTAGGATACAGCCTGGGTGTAGCAGCATATTATCTTAGTATGTTACATAAAGGATAATGATTATAGACTAAAAAAAAGCTGGGTTGAGTGAACAGAGTGATGCCAAATAATTAAACACAAAAAGTCATTGATAATAATAAGGAAAACACAATGATTGTAGGGTTCCTTACTATAGGTGGACAGTTGTCTGAAGATAGGTACAGTTTTACCATGTTTACATGTATTTAGTCCTTTCAGTGTCTCTGTGAGTTCTGGTAGTTTGAGCTAGGACATTGTAACCACATGAAGTAGCTGTCAAAGAAAAATGCATCTCTGTTTAGTGCCCATTGGAAAGGCAGAACTTTAAATAGCGGGCCAGTCAACAAGGGTTTCACACATAGGGTTCAGTTAACAGCCTTTATTATACTCACCCATTTATGAGCTGTCATTATTTAACCATTGTGAGGTTGGCATAATGGTTAACATATTTGCCTTACAGATACAAGGTGCAAGGTTTGATTTTCACATGGGCTAATTGGCTAAGCTTAAATATATGAACCTATTTAGGGAGGTTGGCATAAGGTATTTACTTTATAGACACAAGGTTCAGGGTTTGATTTTCATATGGGATAAAATGGTCTACAAGGGCAGTTAGCCTAGTACTAATCTATCAACCTATAAACTTATGTAAACTTTCTATTTGATCATCCTATCACAACACACTGTGGGCTTCACAGTCCTCCTTGTGATGGTCCCTACTCCTGACCAGTAATCAATGAGCCTCAATCCTCACCACTGAGACCGGTGAGGGATGGCCACTAAGAGCTAAAATGGATACACATAGTATTTTCAAATGCAGCTCTCTGCACCAAGCATAATTTCCCTTAAGAGTACATAGGGAACACACGCCAAACCTGGGGCTGGATTCTCTTTCTCTCTCTCTCTCCAGGCCCCAAACAAGACTCCACACCGACCTCTTTGGAGCTCTGTGTCTCTGTTCCCAGTAGCTGACACACACACTTGGATATTTGATTTTCACACAAACACACACAAACACACAAACACACACACACACACACACACACACACACACACACACACACACACACACACACACACACACCCACACCTGGGAAAGGCTGGCACAGATTTATCAGCTGTGCCCCCTCTGCCCAGACTGTAAGGTAATTACGCTGCCACCAGTCAAGTACTGTAAGGCTCTTACAAGGGTACCCAGTTATACTAAGTAAACTTAATACTAATACAAATGGTAGAGTTTGACCAATGCAGCAAGACTTTCAGGAGCGGACACATTGTCACTAAAATAAGCATAAGCACTCTTAAGATGTTAAAAGTAATCTCTAAAAGACCACCCACAATGAAATGTATTGAAATATTAATAATAAGTAATAAAACAGAAAGCATGACAATAGTGAATATCTAGTTACAATACGCACCAGAGTTTCAATCACAGCAGATATAAAAAATAACACTGTTGGATAGATCCATACAGATGCAGAAAAACAATACTTAACTAATCTTACTATATTTTCTTGACTGACTAAAGAATTACTGTTCCCTAGTTAAGTTACTTACTACAGCAAGGCAAGATGATGAGTATTGCATTGTTTATTACAGCAAGGCAAGATGAAGTGCATGTTTGTGTGAGCTATCTGTGAGAGATCTTTCCTGTCAGGTTCCAAAGAACAAAGTGCTGCTGCAAGAGTTCTGTCTTATCTCTCACTAATATTTAAAGAATCATTTCAGTGCTAGATATAGAATGACAGCACATCTGGTCACCTGAGTCTGGTACAATACACACCCAGAGTTGTGCTAAGATCTGTTGCAGCATCTGAAAGCTATAAAACAATTTCAAAAATGTCCACCCTTGCAGGGTAGCAATTAGTTCACCCATAAGGACAGTACAGTAAGATTCATTGTTGTGGTTTTCCCAGACATTTTTGTCTCTGGTTGCAATCAGACCTGTAAGATAAAATCTTTATGGCCTAAACCAACCCATTTAGTTTTCAACATACTTTTCAAAATTAGCTGGACTGAGATTAACCTCTTTCCTTCCAGAATTATCTGTTAAAACATATGCATTTAATCAGTTATAATAATACTTTCTGACTACAGGTATATCTCTTTTCTGTCTGTCAGGACCCACTGTTGATGCATTTTAACACAAGCAACTTTACAAATATATTTTTAACACAAACATCTTTACAAATCAGTGTGATAGCCAAATTACATAAAATTATTTACAAAACTCCAGCAAGCTATGCTGGTATGTGTTACACATCACATGCACTGCCGTACTCTTCCTGGCACAGATGGCACTACCTCATATCATCACACTCCTCATCTTCTACTCTTTAGTTTAGCATCCCCATACTTTTCTGTACTGGGACTCCTAGTCTTTCTTTCCTGCGAACAAATAATATTCTTTTTGATCTAGAAACATTGCCTCACTTGAGTCCATTTATGTTTATTTATTCATTTTTTTCTGTTTGCTAATAGTTCTTCTAGGGCCAGACTTAGGAGAAATGGTGCTGTAGATGAAGGGCTCTAGAACACCACCCCACACACACATTCCCTAGTACCTCCACCTTCTCTCATGGCCTCCCCATATCATCCAGATTACTTTTTTCTACCTTTTTTGAATATTTTGTCTTACTCCTTTTTTTCTGCACCTTTTAAGGAAATAACTGATTTACTTCAGTGGCCGGAGACCAGTAAGCCACAAGAAGCTATGGAAAATCTAAATGTTGGGAGGTGTATTTTAGAGTTTTTTTCCCAACCTTTTTATTCCAATGATTATACAAACAAAAATTATGACCAAGGAAAAAAATTTTGTCTTACAATTCAGCTTTACTCCTGCATCCTGTCAACACACCCTAACTAGCCAATAATGCACAGTATTAACTTTGGAATCAATAATCAAATTAAGCTAGGGATCTGGGAGCCAAGACCACAGAGTTATATATGTTTTGAGGTGCATTTTAGAACTGTTTTCCAAACTTTTGATCCAATGATGGCCTTAATTAAAACCCATGAGCAAAGAAGGAAATTCAATCTTATTTTTTTCTCTCCTTCAAGGAAGAAGTCAGTTGTGTCTGACAAAATAGCAGTTCACAATAAACTAAGAAGACAAACATTTTAGAGGATGCATACATTATATCTAGGAATGGCACATGCCTTTCTACCCATCCCAATAAAGGATTGTCAACATCTGTGTATTTCACTGGTGTTAGACTGGGATGAAAATATAAATTACCACAGTCATATATTTCAAGTGTCTTCTGTTAAATAAATATATATATATATATATATATAGAACATTTCTCCTCACCCCTCACCCCAAATGACAGGCACCTTCATATATATATATATATATATATATATATATGGACACTCACAACACACACCTAACACCACAAAACACAACACTACACCATACACCAAAACAATAAAAACCTAAACAAAAAAACACCTAACACACACACCAAAACACCGGCACAAAAAAACGAAACTACAAACTACACATTACATACAACTATACATGCACTAACGTAACCCACCCCTAACCTACACACCAATAACACACTCCCTACTACTAAATTCACCTAACCTAACTCACTTAACCCGCCACTAAACCTACATTCCGTCACTATCCCCCTAACACCCTAACCACTACCCAACCATTACACCTAAAGTCCTTCCACTCGCACACACCCTACCCGCTATAGTCCGGCCTAAGTCGCGACACACTGCACACCCTACCACCTTTCCTAAGTCTAATTAACCTCACTACACACACCCTCCTTACCCCGCCACCCCTGCTAAAAAATCCTCACTGTCGCACTACTACCCTGTCACTCCCTAATGCTAAACTTATAGAACGGCTGTCGGATTTCACCTTGTCGATCATCTGTCTCAAATGACAGTCTTCTTAGCGTCGGTGTATATGTCGATGAAGTATATATATATATATAGAACATTTCTCCTCACCCCAAATGACAGGTACCTTCTGTGCTACACTCTGATGTAAGACTGGGATACAACTGAAAGAATGCATAGAGCATAGTAATATATTTCAAACTGTTGCTGTCAGACACATATATCAGAATGTTTCCTTACCACTTTCCCAAAAATAACCACCTGTACTTGTGTCTAATGTTTGATTGTAAGGAAAATAAAGTAAGCATGATCATACTAATGTATTCCAACTTACTTTTAAACAGTACAGTGCCAATGGGCATGCTATAGTGATGGTCTGTGCATATCTATGAGGTTTGAGTGGAAGTTAAAGAAATAATGCCCACACTGTCCACAACCCCTACACAAGCTATAGCTTCATTCTGTCTACACCTCAGAGGGTTAGTTGTAAGAATGATAGCCACTTATCATGCACAGTGCTGATACTTATGATGGGAAGTGAAAGACATTATGGCAAACCTATTACTCTTAAATACACTGCAACCCTGTCACAACACCCCCCCTCCACACACACACACACACACACATACACACACACACACACACACACACACACACACACACACACACACACACACACACACACAAAAAAACACATATACACAAAAGCATAAGCCATAGAAATTCTGGTTTTACACTGTTTTTGCAAATACATCGTTTGGCATTACTTTTGTCACATCAGATTAGTAATTTTTAACATTGATCAGACAACAGCAGGGATAAGTCATATATCCACAGATGCCTGTTGTACCCATCAATTTCATCCACTTTACTGGGTGCACCTCAGACATCAGATTGTGGTAAAAAA